>NW_026646170.1:600000-891466 GCF_949987535.1 Balaenoptera acutorostrata
AAAAAAAAAAAAAGACATGGGTCAGGTTATTAGCTCCGGATAATGTCAGGACTTTCGATGTTGATGGCAGCAGGCCTTGGTTAGAGACAGTGTCAGGCCCTGAGTTACGACTAGCATCAGAGCCTTTGTTAGATACAATGTACGGGACTGAATTAGGAGTAGAGTCAGGGCCTTAGTTAGTGACAGTGTCAGGGCCTGACTTAGGGAGAGCGACAGGGCCTGAGTGAGGCTTAGCATCAGGCCCTTAGCTGGGCACACTGTCAGGGCATGACTTTGGAGCAACATCAGCGTCTTTGCTGGATCAGCATTAAGGTCTTCGTTAGGTACATGATCAGGGCCTGAATTAGTCACAGCTTCAAGGCTTCAGTTAAGGAAAGCTTCAGGGCCTGAGTTAGGGACAGCCTCAGGTCTTCACTTAGGGACAGCGTCAGGGCTTACTTTGGGACAGTTTCAGGACCTTGGAAAGACATAGGTCAGGATAGTAGCTCAGGATAATGGCAGGACTTTTGATAGTGATGGCAGCAGGGCCTTAGTTACAGACGGTTTCAGGGCCTGAGTTAAGCCGAGCATCAGAGACTTTGTTAGGTACAGTGGAAGGGACTGAGTTAGGAGTAGTGTCAGGGCCTTGCTTAGGGACAGTGTCAGGGTCTGATTTAGGTGTACTGTCTGAGACCTAGTTAGGGACAGTGCTAGGGCCTGAGTTAGGATTAGTGTCAAGGCCTTATTGAGGACCAATTTCAGGGCCTTAGTTTGGACTAGCATCAGAGCCATTGTTAGGAATCGTATGAGGGCCTGAGTTAGGCATACTATCAGGGCCTTAGTTAGGGAGAGTTTTAGGGCCTGAGTTACGATTAGTGTCAAGGCCTTATTTAGGACCAATTTTAGGGCTTTAGTTTGGACTAGCAACAAAGCCTTTGTTAGGTAGCATGTCGGGGCCTCAGTTAGGTGTAGTGTCAGGGCCATTGTTAGGGACAGTATCAGGGCCTGACTTAGGAGAAGTTCAGGGCCTTAGCCAGGGAAAGTGTCAGGGCCTTAGTTAGGGACATTCTCAGGGCCTGAATTAGCAGTAGTGTCAAAAGTCCTTAGTGAGGAGAGTAAGGAGTAAGTCAGGACTCAGGCCCTGACACTGTTCTTAAATAAGGCCCTGACATTACCTGTAACACAGGTCCTGATCTGATTCCTATCATAGGCGCTGATGTTGGACTTAGCTAAGGCCCTGACACTGGTCCTAACTAAAGCTGTGACACTACTCTTAACGCAGGCCCTGACACTGTCCCTAACAAAGCCTCTGACACTACTCCTAAATCAGGCACTGACACTGTCCCTAACTAAGGCCCTGACATACACCTAACTCAGGCCCTGACACTGTCTCTAACTAAGGCCCTGATACTACTCCAAACTCAGCACTGACACTGTCACTATCTAAGGCCCTGACACTATTCATAGCTCACGCCCTAACACAACTCCGAAATCATGCCCTGACAATGTCCCTAACTAAGGCCCTGACACTATTCCTAACTCAGGCGCTGACACAATACTTAAGGAAGGCCCTGACATTACTCCTAACTCAGGCCCTGAAAAGGTCCCTAACTAAGGCCGACACAACTCCTAACTCAGGCACTAACACTGTCCCTAAATAAGGCCCTGAAACTATTCCTAACTGAGGCGCTGATACAATACCTAACGAAGGCACTGATGCTACTCCTAACTAAGGCCCTGACACTACTCCTATCTCAAGCAATGACACTGTCCCTAACTTAGGCCCTGACTCTACTCCTGACTCAGGCACTGACACTGGCCCTACCTTAGGCCCTGACACTACTCCTAACTAAGCAACTGACACTGTCCCTAACTAAGGCCCGGATACTACTCCTTACTCAGGCACTGACAATATCACTAACTAAGGCCGTGACACTACTCCCAAAATAGGCACTGAGACTGTCCCGAAATATGCCCTGACAGTACTCCGAACTCAGGCACTGACACTGTCCTTAACTAAGGCCCTGATACTACTTCCACCTCAGGCACTGACACTCTCCCTAAGTAAGCCCTGACATTACTCCCAATTCCGGCATTGACACTTTCGCTTACTAAGGCCCTGAAACTACTCACAACTCAGGCCCTTACACTGTTACTAACTACCGGTCTCAGACTACTCCTAACTCAGGCCCTGGCACTGTCCGTAACTTAGGCTCTGGCACTATTCCTAACTCAGACACTGACGCTGTCCCTTAACTAAGGGTCTGACACTCCTCCCAACTCAGACAGTGACACTCTATCAATTTAAGGCCTTGACACTACTCTTAACTCAGGCCCTGACACAGTCCATAATAAAGACCCTGAAACTAATCCCAACTCAGGCCCTGGCACTGTCTGTAACTAAGGGCCTGACACTACTTCCATCTCAGCAACTGACATCATCCCTAAATATGGCCCTGACACTATTCCCAACTCAGGCACTGACACTGTCACTAAATAAGGCCATTACACTTCTCTTAACTCAACAACTGGCACTCTCCGTAACTAAGGCTTTGACACAATACTTAACTCATGCCCTGACACTGTCCTTAACTAAGACCCTGAGAGTACTCCCAACTCAGTCACTGACACTGTTCCTAACTACGGCCCAGAGACTACTCCCAATTCAGGCCCTGACACTGTCCCTAACTAAGGCACTGATATTACTCCCAACTCAGGCACTGACACTGTCCCTAACTAAGGCCCTGACACTACTCCCAACTCAGGCACTGACACTGTCCCTAACTAAGGCCCTGACACGACTCCCATCTCAGCCACTGACACTGTCCCTAAGGCCCTGACACTACCTCCAACTCAGGCACTGACACTATCCCTAACTACAGCCCTGACACTTCTCCTAACTCAGGCACTTACTAATGTCCTGACACAACTCCCAACTCAGGCACTGACATTGTTCCTAACAAAGGCCCTGACACTAATCCCAACATAGGCACTGAGACTGTCCCGAAATACGCCCTGACAGTACTCCCAACTCAGGCACTGACACTGTCCCTAACTAAGGCCCTGACACTACTCCCAAACTAGGCACTGACATTGTCCCTAACTAAGGCCCTGACATTACTCTCAACTCAGGCACTAACACTGTCCCTAACTAAGGACTTGACACTCCTCTTAACTCAGGCCCTGGCACAGTCCCTAACAAAGGCCTGCCACTTCCCCCAACTCTGGCACTGAGAGTGTCCTTAACTACAGCCATCCCACTACTCCTAACTCAGGCACTGATGCTATCCCTAACTAAGGCTCTGACACTACTCCCAACACAGGCATTGACACTGTCCCTAACTAAGGCCCTCACACTACTACTTACTTAGGCACTGACACGCTACCTAACTAAGGCCCTGAGACTACTTCTACCTCAGACCCTGACACTGTCCCTAACGAAGGGCCTGATACTACTCCCAACACAGGCACTGACACTCTCCCTAACTAAGGCCTTGACACTACTTTTAACTCATGCCCTGATGCTGTCCCAAAAAAGACCCTGAGACTATTCCCAACTCAGGCACTGACACTCTCCCTAACTAAGACCCTGACACTACTCCCATCTCAGCCACTGACACTGTCCCTAATGCCCTGACACTACTTCCAACTCAGGCACTGACACTGTCCCTAACTAGGCCCTGACACTACTCCCAACTCAGGCACTGACACTGTCACTAACTAAGGCCCTGACATAACTGCCAACTCCGGCACTGACACTTTCTCTAACTACGGCCCTGAAACTACTCACAACTCAGGCCCTGACACTGTTCCTAACTACCGGTCTCAGACTACTCCTAACTTAGGCCCTGACACTATTCCTAACACAGTCCCTGACACTGTCCCTAACTAAGGTCCTGAGACTATTCCTAACTCAGACCCTGACACTGTCCATAACTTAGGCCATGTCACTACTCCCAACTCAGGCACTGACGCTGTTCCTAACTAAGGGTCTGACACTACTCCAAACTGAGACACTGACACTCTTCCAAATTAAGGCCTTGACACTACTCTTACCTCAGGCCCTGACACTGTCCATAATAAAGACCCTGACAAAAATCCCAACTTAGGCACTGACAATGTCCGTAACTAAGGCCCTGACACTATTCCCATCTCAGCCACTGACACTGTCCCTAACTATGGCCCTGACACTACTCCCAATGCAAGCACTGGCGCTGTCCCTAACTAAGGCATTGGCACTACTCCCAACTCGCCCTGGCGCTGTCCCTAACTAAGGCTCTGACACTACTCCCAATTCAGGCAATGACAGTGTCCCTAACTGAGGCAATGATACTACTCCCAACTCAAGCACTAAGGCTCTGGATCATTGTGATGACCAGCGCCAAGGAGCATTGTGATGACAAGGGCGTGGAGCATTGTGATGACAGTGGTCATGGAACATTGTGACGATAAGGGCATCGAGCCGAGTTAGGGACAGTCTAGCGGCCTTGGGACTAAATTCAGTGCCTGAATTAGGCACAGCATAAGGTCTTTAGTTAGCATACGAGGTAGGACATTAGCTCGGGACAGGGTTAGGGTAAAGGCTTGGAATCGTGTCAGCAAATGACCTAAGGATAGTGTGAAGACCTTTGTTACTGAGACTCTCAGGGACTTCTTCAGAAGCAGTGTTAGGGCTTCAGGTAGGGACAGCATCAGGGCTTGACTTAGGGAGAGCGACAGGGCCTGAGTGAGGCCTAATGTCAGGCCCTTAGCTGGGGACACTGTCAGGGAATGACTTAGGAGCAGCATCAGTGCCTTTGTTGGATCAGCTTTAGGCTCTTAGGTAAAGACATGACCGGAGCCCTAGTTAGTCACAGCGTCAAGGCCTCAGTTAGGGAAAGCTTCAGGGTCTGAGTTACAGACAGCCTCAGGTCTTCACTTAAAGACAGCCACAGGGCTTTCTTAGGGACAGTGTCAGGACCTTGGTGAGAAATGAGTCAGGATATTAGCTCAGGAGAGTGTCAGGATTTTAGTTTTTGCTGGCAGCAGGGCCTCTATGAAGGACAGATTCCGGGCCTTTGTTAGATTCAGTGTCATGGCCTTAGTTAGGAGTAGTCAGGGCCTTAGTTAGGGAGAGCATGAGGGTTTCAGTTCGCATAAGATGCAGGAGATTATCTCGGGACAGAGTCAGGTTCCAGGCCAGAGATAGTGAAAGGAAATGACCAAGGGATAACGAGAAGACCTTAGTTATTGAGAGCATCAGGGCCTTAGTTAGCAGCAGCGTGAGCGCCTTAATCAGGACCAGCGCCAGGGCTTGATGTATGGACAGCATCAGAGCCTAAGTAAGGTACAGCAACAGGGCCTAAGTGAGGCCTATCTTTAGGGCCTGAGTAAGGGACAGTATCAGGGCATGACTTAGGAGCAGCATAAAGGCCTCTGTAGGATCAGCATTAGGGTCTTCGTTAAAGCTATTATCAGGGCCTCCGTTAGGGATAGCCTCAAGGCCTCACTTAGGGACAGCGTCAGGGCTTACTTTGGGAAAGTTTCAGGACCTTGGTAAGACATGGGTCAGGCTATTAGCTCAGGATAATATCACGTGTTCAGATATTGACGGCAGCAGGGCCTTAGTTAGAGGCAGTGTCAGGGCCTAGGTTAGGACTAGCATCAGAGCCTTTGTTAGGCACAGTGTCAGTGACTGAGTTAGTTGTAGTGTCAGAGCCTTAGTTAGGGACAGTGTCAGGGCCTGCATTAGGACGAGCCTCCAGGCCTCAGTTAGGGACAGGTTCACGGCCTCTGACCTAAATTCAGGGCCTCATTTAGGGACAGAATCAGGGATTTAGCTAGCATAAGGGGATCTACAGCTGAAAGCAACCTGAACACCACCACAAGCAGATGCAGAAGTGAACCATGCACGCTCCTATGAAGGAAGATTCCACAGCAGTTGAGTACATTTTGTTTAAAGTTAGTAACACTATAAAAATTATGTTTGGAAGAAAACTATATTCAGAAGATGAAAGAATCTCGTTCTAAAGAATCTCTTTAGCTAATCTCGACATTAGCTAAAGAGAAGGTTAGGTTAAGGTCTAGGGAGAGTGTCAGGAAATGACAGGGATAGTGTCAAGACCTTAGTTACTTAGCACATCAGGACCTAATTTAGGAGCAGTGAGTGTCAGGGCTTCGGGTAGGAACAGCGTCAGAGCCTGACTTAGGGAGTGGGACAGGGCCTGAGTGAGGCCTAGCGTCAGGGCCTTAGCTAGAGACAGTGTCAGGGCATGACTTAGGAGCAGCCTAAGAGCCATGGTAGGATCAGCCTCAGGGGCTATGTTAAAGATATTATCAGGGCCTCTGTTAGGGACAGCCTCAAGGCCTCACTTCGAGACAGCATCAGGGCTTCCTTAGGGACAGTTTCAGGACCTTGGTAAGAGATGGGTCAAGAAATTAGCTCAGGATAGTGTCAGGACTTTAGCTATTGACGGCAGCAGGGCCTTAGTTGGGGACAGTGTCAGGCCCTGAATTAGGACGAACATCGAGGCCTTAGGTACGGACAGGGTCACAGCCTCGAGAGTAATTTTAGGCCCTTAGTTAAGGACAGCAGCAGGGCTGTAGTTAGCATAAGAGGCACGACACTTCCTAGGGACAGGCTCAGGTTATGGTCTAGGGAGAGTGTCAGGAAAGGACCTAAGCATAGTGTCAAAACCTTAGTTACTGAGAGTATCAGATCCTTATTTAGAACCAGTGTCAGGGCTTCAGGTAGGGACAGCATCAGAGCCTGACTTAGGCAGAGCGACAGGGCCTGAGTGAGGCCTAGCGTCAGGCCCTTAGCTGAGGACACTGTCAGGGCATGACTTAGGAACAGAATCAGCGCCTCTGTTGGATCAGCCTTAGCGTCTTTGTTACAGATATGATCAGGGCCTGACTTAGTCACAGCTTCAAGGCCTCAGTTAGGGAAAGCTTCAGGGCCTGAGTTAGGGACAGCCTCAATTCTTAACATAGGGACAGCGACAGGGCTTTCTTAGGGACAGTGTCAGGACCTTGGTTAGAAATATGTCAGGATATTAACTCAGGCTAGTGTCCAGTTTTTAGTTATTGCTGACAGCAGGGCCTATATTAGGGGCAAATTCTGAGCCTTACTTCGAGACAGTGTCAGGGCCTGAGTTAGGACTAGCATCAGAGCCCTTGTAAAGTACAGTGTCAGGGACTGAGTTAGGTGTAGTGTCAGGGCTTTAGTTAGGGACAGTGTCAGCGCCTCAGTTAGGATGAGCCTCCAACCTCAGTTAGGGACAGCTTGACGGCCTCGGGACTAATTTCAGGCTCTTAGTTCGAGACAGCATCAGGGATTTAGTTAGCATAAGAGGCTCGACAATAGCTAAAGACAAGTTTAGGTTAAGATCTAGGGATAGTGTCAGGAAATGACCTAGGGAGAGTGGCAAGACCATAGCTAATTAGAGCATCAGTGCCTAATTTAGGCCCAGTGTCAGGGCTTCAGGTAGGGACAGAGTCTTAGCCTGACTTAGGGAGAGCGACAGGGCCTGAGTGATGCCTAGAGTCAGGGCCTTAGCTATGGACAGCGTCAGGGCATGACATAGGATCAACATAAGGGTCTCTGTAAGATCAGC
Organism: Balaenoptera acutorostrata; assembly: GCF_949987535.1. Taxonomy (NCBI): domain Eukaryota; kingdom Metazoa; phylum Chordata; class Mammalia; order Artiodactyla; family Balaenopteridae; genus Balaenoptera; species Balaenoptera acutorostrata. The sequence continues at coordinate 607,575 of NW_026646170.1, forward strand.
ATTAGAGTTTCGTTCAAGACATTATCAGGACCTCTGTGAGGGACAGCCTCAGGGCCTCACTTAGGGACAGTGTCAGGGCTAACTTTGGGAGAGTTTCAGGACCTTGGTAAGACATGGGTCAGGGTATTAGCTCAGGATAATGTCAGGACTTTAGATATTGATGGTAGCAGCGCCTACGTTAGGGAAAGTTTCAAGGCGTTAGTTAGGAGTAGCGGGCCTCTGATAGGTCCAGTGTCAGATCCTCAGTTAGCAATAGTGTTAGGGCCTTAGTTAGGGACAGTGTCAGGGCCGGATGTAGGGCGAGCATCTAGGCCTTCGTTCGGGACAGGTTCATGGTCTTGGGACTAAATTCCGTGCCTGAGGTAGGCACAGCCTAAGGGCTTCAGTTAGCATAAGAGGCAGGACATTAGCTAGTGACCGTGTCAGTTTAACATCTAGGGAAAGTGTCAGGAAATGACCTAAGGATAGTGTGAAGACCTTTGTTACGGAGACTCTCAGGGCCTTATTCAGAACCAGTGTTAGGGGTTCAGGTAGGGACAGCATCAGAGCCTGACTTAGGGAGAGCGATAGGGTCTGAGTGAGGCCTAGCATCAGACACTTAGTGGGGGACACTATCGGGGCATGACTTAGGAGCAGCATCAGGGCCTCTGTTGGATCAGCCTTAGGGTCTTAGTTAAAGTCATGATCAGGGTCTGAGTTAGTCACAGCATCAAGGCCTGAGTTAGTTAGGGAAAGCTTCAGGGCCTCACTTAGGGACAGCGTCCGGGCTTACTTTGGGACAGTTTCAGGACCTTGGTAAGACATGGGTCAGGTTATTAGCTCCGGATAATGTCAGGACTTTCGATGTTGATGGCAGCAGGCCTTGGTTAGAGACAGTGTCAGGCCCTGAGTTACGACTAGCATCAGAGCCTTTGTTAGATACAATGTACGGGACTGAATTAGGAGTAGAGTCAGGGCCTTAGTTAGTGACAGTGTCAGGGCCTGACTTAGGGAGAGCGACAGGGCCTGAGTGAGGCTTAGCATCAGGCCCTTAGCTGGGCACACTGTCAGGGCATGACTTTGGAGCAGCATCAGCGTCTTTGCTGGATCAGCATTAAGGTCTTCGTTAGGTACATGATCAGGGCCTGAATTAGTCACAGCTTCAAGGCTTCAGTTAAGGAAAGCTTCAGGGCCTGAGTTAGGGACAGCCTCAGGTCTTCACTTAGGGACAGCGTCAGGGCTTACTTTGGGACAGTTTCAGGACCTTGGAAAGACATAGGTCAGGATAGTAGCTCAGGATAATGGCAGGACTTTTGATAGTGATGGCAGCAGGGCCTTAGTTACAGACGGTTTCAGGGCCTGAGTTAGGCCGAGCATCAGAGACTTTGTTAGGTACAGTGGAAGGGACTGAGTTAGGAGTAGTGTCAGGGCCTTGCTTAGGGACAGTGTCAGGGTCTGATTTAGGTGTACTGTCTGAGACCTAGTTAGGGACAGTGCTAGGGCCTGAGTTAGGATTAGTGTCAAGGGCTTATTGAGGACCAATTTCAGGGCTTTAGTTTGGACTAGCAACAAAGCCTTTGTTAGGTAGCATGTCGGGGCCTCAGTTAGGTGTAGTGTCAGGGCCATTGTTAGGGACAGTATCAGAGCCTGACTTAGGAGAAGTTCAGGGCCTTAGCCAGGGAAAGTGTCAGGGCCTTAGTTAGGGACATTATCAGGGCCTGAATTAGCAGTAGTGTCAAAAGTCCTTAGTGAGGAGAGTAAGGAGTAAGTCAGGACTCAGGCCCTGACACTGTTCTTAAATAAGGCCCTGACATTACCTGTAACACAGGTCCTGATCTGATTCCTATCATAGGCGCTGATGTTGGACTTAACTAAGGCCCTGACACTGGTCCTAACTAAAGCTGTGACACTACTCTTAACTCAGGCCCTGACACTGTCCCTAACAAAGCCTCTGACACTACTCCTAAATCAGGCACTGACACTGTCCCTAACTAAGGCCCTGACATACACCTAACTCAGGCCCTGACACTGTCTCTAACTAAGGCCCTGATACTACTCCAAACTCAGCACTGACACTGTCACTAACTAAGGCCCTGACACTATTCATAGCTCACGCCCTAACACAACTCCGAAATCATGCCCTGACAATGTCCCTAACTAAGGCCCTGACACTATTCCTAACTCAGGCGCTGACACAATACTTAAGGAAGGCCCTGACATTACTCCTAACTCAGGCCCTGAAAAGGTCCCTAACTAAGGCCGACACAACTCCTAACTCAGGCACTAACACTGTCCCTAAATAAGGCCCTGAAACTATTCCTAACTGAGGCGCTGATACAATACCTAACGAAGGCACTGATGCTACTCCTAACTAAGGCCCTGACACTACTCCTATCTCAAGCAATGACACTGTCCCTAACTTAGGCCCTGACTCTACTCCTGACTCAGGCACTGACACTGGCCCTACCTTAGGCCCTGACACTACTCCTAACTAAGCAACTGACACTGTCCCTAACTAAGGCCCGGATACTACTCCTTACTCAGGCACTGACAATATCACTAACTAAGGCCGTGACACTACTCCCAAAATAGGCACTGAGACTGTCCCGAAATATGCCCTGACAGTACTCCGAACTCAGGCACTGACACTGTCCTTAACTAAGGCCCTGATACTACTTCCACCTCAGGCACTGACACTCTCCCTAAGTAAGCCCTGACATTACTCCCAATTCCGGCATTGACACTTTCGCTTACTAAGGCCCTGAAACTACTCACAACTCAGGCCCTTACACTGTTACTAACTACCGGTCTCAGACTACTCCTAACTCAGGCCCTGGCACTGTCCGTAACTTAGGCTCTGGCACTATTCCTAACTCAGACACTGACGCTGTCCCTTAACTAAGGGTCTGACACTCCTCCCAACTCAGACAGTGACACTCTATCAATTTAAGGCCTTGACACTACTCTTAACTCAGGCCCTGACACAGTCCATAATAAAGACCCTGAAACTAATCCCAACTCAGGCCCTGGCACTGTCCGTAACTAAGGGCCTGACACTACTTCCATCTCAGCAACTGACACCATCCCTAACTATGGCCCTGACACTATTCCCAACTCAGGCACTGACACTGTCACTAAATAAGGCCATTACACTTCTCTTAACTCAACAACTGGCACTCTCCGTAACTAAGGCTTTGACACAATACTTAACTCATGCCCTGACACTGTCCTTAACTAAGACCCTGAGAGTACTCCCAACTCAGTCACTGACACTGTTCCTAACTACGGCCCAGAGACTACTCCCAATTCAGGCCCTGACACTGTCCCTAACTAAGGCACTGATATTACTCCCAACTCAGGCACTGACACTGTCCCTAACTAAGGCCCTGACACTACTCCCAACTCAGGCACTGACACTGTCCCTAACTAAGGCCCTGACACGACTCCCATCTCAGCCACTGACACTGTCCCTAAGGCCCTGACACTACCTCCAACTCAGGCACTGACACTATCCCTAACTACAGCCCTGACACTTCTCCTAACTCAGGCACTTACTAATGTCCTGACACAACTCCCAACTCAGGCACTGACATTGTTCCTAACAAAGGCCCTGACACTAATCCCAACATAGGCACTGAGACTGTCCCGAAATACGCCCTGACAGTACTCCCAACTCAGGCACTGACACTGTCCCTAACTAAGGCCCTGACACTACTCCCAAACTAGGCACTGACATTGTCCCTAACTAAGGCCCTGACATTACTCTCAACTCAGGCACTAACACTGTCCCTAACTAAGGACTTGACACTCCTCTTAACTCAGGCCCTGGCACAGTCCCTAACAAAGGCCTGCCACTTCCCCCAACTCTGGCACTGAGAGTGTCCCTAACTACGGCCATCACACTACTCCTAACTCAGGCACTGATGCTATCCCTAACTAAGGCTCTGACACTACTCCCAACACAGGCATTGACACTGTCCCTAACTAAGGCCCTCACACTACTACTTACTTAGGCACTGACACGCTACCTAACTAAGGCCCTGAGACTACTTCTACCTCAGACCCTGACACTGTCCCTAACCAAGGGCCTGATACTACTCCCAACACAGGCACTGACACTCTCCCTAACTAAGGCCTTGACACTACTTTTAACTCATGCCCTGATGCTGTCCCAAAAAAGACCCTGAGACTATTCCCAACTCAGGCACTGACACTCTCCCTAACTAAGACCCTGACACTACTCCCATCTCAGCCACTGACACTGTCCCTAATGCCCTGACACTACTTCCAACTCAGGCACTGACACTGTCCCTAACTAGGCCCTGACACTACTCCCAACTCAGGCACTGACACTGTCACTAACTAAGGCCCTGACATAACTGCCAACTCCGGCACTGACACTTTCTCTAACTACGGCCCTGAAACTACTCACAACTCAGGCCCTGACACTGTTCCTAACTACCGGTCTCAGACTACTCCTAACTTAGGCCCTGACACTATTCCTAACACAGTCCCTGACACTGTCCCTAACTAAGGTCCTGAGACGATTCCTAACTCAGACCCTGACACTGTCCATAACTTAGGCCATGTCACTACTCCCAACTCAGGCACTGACGCTGTTCCTAACTAAGGGTCTGACACTACTCCAAACTGAGACACTGACACTCTTCCAAATTAAGGCCTTGACACTACTCTTAACTCAGGCCCTGACACTGTCCATAATAAAGACCCTGACAAAAATCCCAACTTAGGCACTGACAATGTCCGTAACTAAGGCCCTGACGCTATTCCCATCTCAGCCACTGACACTGTCCCTAACTATGGCCCTGACACTACTCCCAATGCAAGCACTGGCGCTGTCCCTAACTAAGGCATTGGCACTACTCCCAACTCGCCCTGGCGCTGTCCCTAACTAAGGCTCTGACACTACTCCCAATTCAGGCAATGACAGTGTCCCTAACTGAGGCAATGATACTACTCCCAACTCAAGCACTAAGGCTCTGGATCATTGTGATGACCAGCGCCAAGGAGCATTGTGATGACAAGGGCGTGGAGCATTGTGATGACAGTGGTCATGGAACATTGTGACGATAAGGGCATCGAGCCGAGTTAGGGACAGTCTAGCGGCCTTGGGACTAAATTCAGTGCCTGAATTAGGCACAGCATAAGGTCTTTAGTTAGCATACGAGGTAGGACATTAGCTCGGGACAGGGTTAGGGTAAAGGCTTGGAATCGTGTCAGCAAATGACCTAAGGATAGTGTGAAGACCTTTGTTACTGAGACTCTCAGGGACTTCTTCAGAAGCAGTGTTAGGGCTTCAGGTAGGGACAGCATCAGGGCCTGACTTAGGGAGAGCGACAGGGCCTGAGTGAGGCCTAATGTCAGGCCCTTAGCTGGGGACACTGTCAGGGAATGACTTAGGAGCAGCATCAGTGCCTTTGTTGGATCAGCTTTAGGCTCTTAGGTAAAGACATGACCGGAGCCCTAGTTAGTCACAGCGTCAAGGCCTCAGTTAGGGAAAGCTTCAGGGTCTGAGTCACAGACAGCCTCAGGTCTTCACTTAAAGACAGCCACAGGGCTTTCTTAGGGACAGTGTCAGGACCTTGGTTAGAAATGAGTCAGGATATTAGCTCAGGAGAGTGTCAGGATTTTAGTTTTTGCTGGCAGCAGGGCCTCTATGAAGGACAGATTCCGGGCCTTTGTTAGATTCAGTGTCATGGCCTTAGTTAGGAGTAGTCAGGGCCTTAGTTAGGGAGAGCATGAGGGTTTCAGTTCGCATAAGATGCAGGAGATTATCTCGGGACAGAGTCAGGTTCCAGGCCAGAGATAGTGAAAGGAAATGACCAAGGGATAACGAGAAGACCTTAGTTATTGAGAGCATCAGGGCCTTAGTTAGCAGCAGCGTGAGCGCCTTAATCAGGACCAGCGCCAGGGCTTGATGTATGGACAGCATCAGAGCCTAAGTAAGGTACAGCAACAGGGCCTAAGTGAGGCCTATCTTTAGGGCCTGAGTAAGGGACAGTATCAGGGCATGACTTAGGAGCAGCATAAAGGCCTCTGTAGGATCAGCATTAGGGTCTTCGTTAAAGCTATTATCAGGGCCTCCGTTAGGGATAGCCTCAAGGCCTCACTTAGGGACAGCGTCAGGGCTTACTTTGGGAAAGTTTCACGACCTTGGTAAGACATGGGTCAGGCTATTAGCTCAGGATAATATCAGGTGTTCAGATATTGACGGCAGCAGGGCCTTAGTTAGAGGCAGTGTCAAGGCCTAAGTTAGGACTAGCATCAGTGCCTTTGTTAGGTACAGTGTCAGTGACTGAGTTAGTTGTAGTGTCAGAGCCTTAGTTAGGGACAGTGTCAGGGCCTGCATTAGGACGAGCCTCCAGGCCTCAGTTAGGGACAGGTTCACGGCCTCGGACCTAAATTCAGGGCCTCATTTAGGGACAGAATCAGGGATTTAGCTAGCATAAGGGGATCTACAGCTGAAAGCAACCTGAACACCACCACAAGCAGATGCAGAAGTGAACCATGCACGCTCCTATGAAGGAAGATTCCACAGCAGTTGAGTACATTTTGTTTAAAGTTAGTAACACTATAAAAATTATGTTTGGAAGAAAACTATATTCAGAAGATGAAAGAATCTCGTTCTAAAGAATCTCTTTAGCTAATCTCGACATTAGCTAAAGAGAAGGTTAGGTTAAGGTCTAGGGAGAGTGTCAGGAAATGACCTAGGGATAGTGTCAAGACCTTAGTTACTTAGCACATCAGGACCTAATTTAGGAGCAGTGAGTGTCAGGGCTTCGGGTAGGAACAGCGTCAGAGCCTGACTTAGGGAGTGGGACAGGGCCTGAGTGAGGCCTAGCGTCAGGGCCTTAGCTAGAGACAGTGTCAGGGCATGACTTAGGAGCAGCCTAAGAGCCATGGTAGGATCAGCCTCAGGGGCTATGTTAAAGATATTATCAGGGCCTCTGTTAGGGACAGCCTCAAGGCCTCACTTCGAGACAGCATCAGGGCTGCCTTAGGGACAGTTTCAGGACCTTGGTAAGAGATGGGTCAAGAAATTAGCTCAGGATAGTGTCAGGACTTTAGCTATTGACGGCAGCAGGGCCTTAGTTGGAGACAGTGTCAGGCCCTGAATTAGGACGAACATCGAGGCCTTAGGTACGGACAGGGTCACAGCCTCGAGAGTAATTTTAGGCCCTTAGTTAAGGACAGCAGCAGGGCTGTAGTTAGCATAAGAGGCACGACATTTGCTAGGGACAGGCTCAGGTTATGGTCTAGGGAGAGTGTCAGGAAAGGACCTAAGCATAGTGTCAAAACCTTAGTTACTGAGAGTATCAGATCCTTATTTAGAACCAGTGTCAGGGCTTCAGGTAGGGACAGCATCAGAGCCTGACTTAGGCAGAGCGACAGGGCCTGAGTGAGGCCTAGCGTCAGGCCCTTAGCTGAGGACACTGTCAGGGCATGACTTAGGAACAGAATCAGCGCCTCTGTTGGATCAGCCTTAGCGTCTTTGTTACAGATATGATCAGGGCCTGACTTAGTCACAGCTTCAAGGCCTCACTTAGGGAAAGCTTCAGGGCCTGAGTTAGGGACAGCCTCAGTTCTTAACATAGGGACAGCGACAGGGCTTTCTTAGGGACAGTGTCAGGACCTTGGTTAGAAATATGTCAGGATATTAACTCAGGCTAGTGTCCAGTTTTTAGTTATTGCTGACAGCAGGGCCTATATTAGGGGCAAATTCTGAGCCTTATTTCGAGACAGTGTCAGGGCCTGAGTTAGGACTAGCATCAGAGCCCTTGTAAAGTACAGTGTCAGGGACTGAGTTAGGTGCAGTGTCAGGGCTTTAGTTAGGGACAGTGTCAGCGCCTCAGTTAGGATGAGCCTCCAACCTCAGTTAGGGACAGCTTGACGGCCTCGGGACTAATTTCAGGCTCTTAGTTCGAGACAGCATCAGGGATTTAGTTAGCATAAGAGGCTCGACAATAGCTAAAGACAAGTTTAGGTTAAGATCTAGGGATAGTGTCAGGAAATGACCTAGGGAGAGTGGCAAGACCATAGCTAATTAGAGCATCAGTGCCTAATTTAGGCCCAGTGTCAGGGCTTCAGGTAGGGACAGAGTCTTAGCCTGACTTAGGGAGAGCGACAGGGCCTGAGTGATGCCTAGAGTCAGGGCCTTAGCTATGGACAGCGTCAGGGCATGACATAGGATCAACATAAGGGTCTCTGTAAGATCAGCATTAGAGTTTCGTTCAAGACATTATCAGGACCTCTGTGAGGGACAGCCTCAGGGCCTCACTTAGGGACAGTGTCAGGGCTAACTTTGGGAGAGTTTCAGGACCTTGGTAAGACATGGGTCAGGGTATTAGCTCAGGATAATGTCAGGACTTTAGATATTGATGGTAGCAGCGCCTACGTTAGGGAAAGTTTCAAGGCGTTAGTTAGGAGTAGCGGGCCTCTGATAGGTCCAGTGTCAGATCCTCAGTTAGCAATAGTGTTAGGGCCTTAGTTAGGGACAGTGTCAGGGCCGGATGTAGGGCGAGCATCTAGGCCTTCGTTCGGGACAGGTTCATGGTCTTGGGACTAAATTCCGTGCCTGAGGTAGGCACAGCCTAAGGGCTTCAGTTAGCATAAGAGGCAGGACATTAGCTAGTGACCGTGTCAGTTTAACATCTAGGGAAAGTGTCAGGAAATGACCTAAGGATAGTGTGAAGACCTTTGTTACGGAGACTCTCAGGGCCTTATTCAGAACCAGTGTTAGGGGTTCAGGTAGGGACAGCATCAGAGCCTGACTTAGGGAGAGCGATAGGGTCTGAGTGAGGCCTAGCATCAGACACTTAGTGGGGGACACTATCGGGGCATGACTTAGGAGCAGCATCAGGGCCTCTGTTGGATCAGCCTTAGGGTCTTAGTTAAAGTCATGATCAGGGTCTGAGTTAGTCACAGCATCAAGGCCTGAGTTAGTTAGGGAAAGCTTCAGGGCCTCACTTAGGGACAGCGTCCGGGCTTACTTTGGGACAGTTTCAGGACCTTGGTAAGACATGGGTCAGGTTATTAGCTCCGGATAATGTCAGGACTTTCGATGTTGATGGCAGCAGGCCTTGGTTAGAGACAGTGTCAGGCCCTGAGTTACGACTAGCATCAGAGCCTTTGTTAGATACAATGTACGGGACTGAATTAGGAGTAGAGTCAGGGCCTTAGTTAGTGACAGTGTCAGGGCCTGACTTAGGGAGAGCGACAGGGCCTGAGTGAGGCTTAGCATCAGGCCTTTAGCTGGGCACACTGTCAGGGCATGACTTTGGAGCAGCATCAGCGTCTTTGCTGGATCAGCATTAAGGTCTTCGTTAGGTACATGATCAGGGCCTGAATTAGTCACAGCTTCAAGGCTTCAGTTAAGGAAAGCTTCAGGGCCTGAGTTAGGGACAGCCTCAGGTCTTCACTTAGGGACAGCGTCAGGGCTTACTTTGGGACAGTTTCAGGACCTTGGAAAGACATAGGTCAGGATAGTAGCTCAGGATAATGGCAGGACTTTTGATAGTGATGGCAGCAGGGCCTTAGTTACAGACGGTTTCAGGGCCTGAGTTAGGCCGAGCATCAGAGACTTTGTTAGGTACAGTGGAAGGGACTGAGTTAGGAGTAGTGTCAGGGCCTTGCTTAGGGACAGTGTCAGGGTCTGATTTAGGTGTACTGTCTGAGACCTAGTTAGGGACAGTGCTAGGGCCTGAGTTAGGATTAGTGTCAAGGCCTTATTGAGGACCAATTTCAGGGCCTTAGTTTGGACTAGCAACAAAGCCTTTGTTAGGTAGCATGTCGGGGCCTCAGTTAGGTGTAGTGTCAGGGCCATTGTTAGGGACAGTATCAGGGCCTGACTTAGGAGAAGTTCAGGGCCTTAGCCAGGGAAAGTGTCAGGGCCTTAGTTAGGGACATTCTCAGGGCCTGAATTAGCAGTAGTGTCAAAAGTCCTTAGTGAGGAGAGTAAGGAGTAAGTCAGGACTCAGGCCCTGACACTGTTCTTAAATAAGGCCCTGACATTCCCTGTAACACAGGTCCTGATCTGATTCCTATCATAGGCGCTGATGTTGGACTTAACTAAGGCCCTGACACTGGTCCTAACTAAAGCTGTGACACTACTCTTAACTCAGGCCCTGACATTGTCCCTAACAAAGCCTCTGACACTACTCCTAAATCAGGCACTGACACTGTCCCTAACTAAGGCCCTGACATACACCTAACTCAGGCCCTGACACTGTCTCTAACTAAGGCCCTGATACTACTCCAAACTCAGCACTGACACTGTCACTAACTAAGGCCCTGACACTATTCATAGCTCACGCCCTAACACCACTCCGAAATCATGCCCTGACAGTGTCCCTAACTAAGGCCCTGACACTATTCCTAACTCAGGCGCTGACACAATACTTAAGGAAGGCCCTGACATTACTCCTAACTCAGGCCCTGAAAAGGTCCCTAACTAAGGCCGACACAACTCCTAACTCAGGCACTAACACTGTCCCTAAATAAGGCCCTGAAACTATTCCTAACTGAGGCGCTGATACAATACCTAACGAAGGCACTGATGCTGCTCCTAACTAAGGCCCTGACACTACTCCTATCTCAAGCAATGACACTGTCCCTAACTTAGGCCCTGACTCTACTCCTGACTCAGGCACTGACACTGGCCCTACCTTAGGCCCTGACACTACTCCTAACTAAGCAACTGACACTGTCCCTAACTAAGGCCCGGATACTACTCCTTACTCAGGCACTGACAATATCACTAACTAAGGCCGTGACACTACTCCCAAAATAGGCACTGAGACTGTCCCGAAATATGCCCTGACAGTACTCCGAACTCAGGCACTGACACTGTCCTTAACTAAGGCCCTGATACTACTTCCACCTCAGGCACTGACACTCTCCCTAAGTAAGCCCTGACATTACTCCCAATTCCGGCATTGACACTTTCGCTTACTAAGGCCCTGAAACTACTCACAACTCAGGCCCTTACACTGTTACTAACTACCGGTCTCAGACTACTCCTAACTCAGGCCCTGGCACTGTCCGTAACTTAGGCTCTGGCACTATTCCTAACTCAGACACTGACGCTGTCCCTTAACTAAGGGTCTGACACTCCTCCCAACTCAGACAGTGACACTCTATCAATTTAAGGCCTTGACACTACTCTTAACTCAGGCCCTGACACAGTCCATAATAAAGACCCTGAAACTAATCCCAACTCAGGCCCTGGCACTGTCCGTAACTAAGGGCCTGACACTACTTCCATCTCAGCAACTGACACCATCCCTAACTATGGCCCTGACACTATTCCCAACTCAGGCACTGACACTGTCACTAAATAAGGCCATTACACTTCTCTTAACTCAACAACTGGCACTCTCCGTAACTAAGGCTTTGACACAATACTTAACTCATGCCCTGACACTGTCCTTAACTAAGACCCTGAGAGTACTCCCAACTCAGTCACTGACACTGTTCCTAACTACGGCCCAGAGACTACTCCCAATTCAGGCCCTGACACTGTCCCTAACTAAGGCACTGATATTACTCCCAACTCAGGCACTGACACTGTCCCTAACTAAGGCCCTGACACTACTCCCAACTCAGGCACTGACACTGTCCCTAACTAAGGCCCTGACACGACTCCCATCTCAGCCACTGACACTGTCCCTAAGGCCCTGACACTACCTCCAACTCAGGCACTGACACTATCCCTAACTACAGCCCTGACACTTCTCCTAACTCAGGCACTTACTAATGTCCTGACACAACTCCCAACTCAGGCACTGACATTGTTCCTAACAAAGGCCCTGACACTAATCCCAACATAGGCACTGAGACTGTCCCGAAATACGCCCTGACAGTACTCCCAACTCAGGCACTGACACTGTCCCTAACTAAGGCCCTGACACTACTCCCAAACTAGGCACTGACATTGTCCCTAACTAAGGCCCTGACATTACTCTCAACTCAGGCACTAACACTGTCCCTAACTAAGGACTTGACACTCCTCTTAACTCAGGCCCTGGCACAGTCCCTAACAAAGGCCTGCCACTTCCCCCAACTCTGGCACTGAGAGTGTCCCTAACTATGGCCATCACACTACTCCTAACTCAGGCACTGATGCTATCCCTAACTAAGGCTCTGACACTACTCCCAACACAGGCATTGACATTGTCCCTAACTAAGGCCCTCACACTACTACTTACTTAGGCACTGACACGCTACCTAACTAAGGCCCTGAGACTACTTCTACCTCAGACCCTGACACTGTCCCTAACCAAGGGCCTGATACTACTCCCAACACAGGCACTGACACTCTCCCTAACTAAGGCCTTGACACTACTTTTAACTCATGCCCTGAAGCTGTCCCAAAAGAGACCCTGAGACTATTCCCAACTCAGGCACTGACACTCTCCCTAACTAAGACCCTGACACTACTCCCATCTCAGCCACTGACACTGTCCCTAATGCCCTGACACTACTTCCAACTCAGGCACTGACACTGTCCCTAACTAGGCCCTGACACTACTCCCAACTCAGGCACTGACACTGTCACTAACTAAGGCCCTGACATAACTGCCAACTCCGGCACTGACACTTTCTCTAACTACGGCCCTGAAACTACTCACAACTCAGGCCCTGACACTGTTCCTAACTACCGGTCTCAGACTACTCCTAACTTAGGCCCTGACACTATTCCTAACACAGTCCCTGACACTGTCCCTAACTAAGGTCCTGAGACGATTCCTAACTCAGACCCTGACACTGTCCATAACTTAGGCCATGTCACTACTCCCAACTCAGGCACTGACGCTGTTCCTAACTAAGGGTCTGACACTACTCCAAACTGAGACACTGACACTCTTCCAAATTAAGGCCTTGACACTACTCTTAACTCAGGCCCTGACACTGTCCATAATAAAGACCCTGACAAAAATCCCAACTTAGGCACTGACAATGTCCGTAACTAAGGCCCTGACGCTATTCCCATCTCAGCCACTGACACTGTCCCTAACTATGGCCCTGACACTACTCCCAATGCAAGCACTGGCGCTGTCCCTAACTAAGGCATTGGCACTACTCCCAACTCGCCCTGGCGCTGTCCCTAACTAAGGCTCTGACACTACTCCCAATTCAGGCAATGACAGTGTCCCTAACTGAGGCAATGATACTACTCCCAACTCAAGCACTAAGGCTCTGGATCATTGTGATGACCAGCGCCAAGGAGCATTGTGATGACAAGGGCGTGGAGCATTGTGATGACAGTGGTCATGGAACATTGTGACGATAAGGGCATCGAGCCGAGTTAGGGACAGTCTAGCGGCCTTGGGACTAAATTCAGTGCCTGAATTAGGCACAGCATAAGGTCTTTAGTTAGCATACGAGGTAGGACATTAGCTCGGGACAGGGTTAGGGTAAAGGCTTGGAATCGTGTCAGCAAATGACCTAAGGATAGTGTGAAGACCTTTGTTACTGAGACTCTCAGGGACTTCTTCAGAAGCAGTGTTAGGGCTTCAGGTAGGGACAGCATCAGGGCCTGACTTAGGGAGAGCGACAGGGCCTGAGTGAGGCCTAATGTCAGGCCCTTAGCTGGGGACACTGTCAGGGAATGACTTAGGAGCAGCATCAGTGCCTTTGTTGGATCAGCTTTAGGCTCTTAGGTAAAGACATGACCGGAGCCCTAGTTAGTCACAGCGTCAAGGCCTCAGTTAGGGAAAGCTTCAGGGTCTGAGTTACAGACAGCCTCAGGTCTTCACTTAAAGACAGCCACAGGGCTTTCTTAGGGACAGTGTCAGGACCTTGGTTAGAAATGAGTCAGGATATTAGCTCAGGAGAGTGTCAGGAGTTTAGTTTTTGCTGGCAGCAGGGCCTCTATTAAGGACAGATTCCGGGCCTTTGTTAGATTCAGTGTCATGGCCTTAGTTAGGAGTAGTCAGGGCCTTAGTTAGGGAGAGCATGAGGGTTTCAGTTCGCATAAGATGCAGGAGATTATCTCGGGACAGAGTCAGGTTCCAGGCCAGAGATAGTGAAAGGAAATGACCAAGGGATAACGAGAAGACCTTAGTTATTGAGAGCTTCAGGGCCTTAGTTAGCAGCAGCGTGAGCACCTTAATCAGGACCAGCGCCAGGGCTTGATGTATGGACAGCATCAGAGCCTAAGTAAGGTACAGCAACAGGGCCTAAGTGAGGCCTATCTTTAGGGCCTGAGTAAGGGACAGTATCAGGGCATGACTTAGGAGCAGCATAAAGGCCTCTGTAGGATCAGCATTAGGGTCTTCGTTAAAGCTATTATCAGGGCCTCCGTTAGGGATAGCCTCAAGGCCTCACTTAGGGACAGCGTCAGGGCTTACTTTGGGAAAGTTTCACGACCTTGGTAAGACATGGGTCAGGCTATTAGCTCAGGATAATATCAGGTGTTCAGATATTGACGGCAGCAGGGCCTTAGTTAGAGGCAGTGTCAGGGCCTAAGTTAGGACTAGCATCAGAGCCTTTGTTAGGCACAGTGTCAGTGACTGAGTTAGGTGTAGTGTCAGAGCCTTAGTTAGGGACAGTGTCAGGGCCTGCATTAGGACGAGCCTCCAGGCCTCAGTTAGGGACAGGTTCACGGCCTCGGACCTAAATTCAGGGCCTCATTTAGGGACAGAATCAGGGATTTAGCTAGCATAAGGGAATCTACAGCTGAAAGCAACCTGAACACCACCTCAAGCAGATGCAGAAGTGAACCATGCACGCTCCTATGAAGGAAGATTCCACAGCAGTTGAGTACATTTTGTTTAAAGTTAGTAACACTATAAAAATTATGTTTGGAAGAAAACTATATTCAGAAGATGAAAGAATCTCGTTCTAAAGAATCTCTTTAGCTAATCTCGACATTAGCTAAAGAGAAGGTTAGGTTAAGGTCTAGGGAGAGTGTCAGGAAATGACCTAGGGATAGTGTCAAGACCTTAGTTACTTAGCACATCAGGACCTAATTTAGGAGCAGTGAGTGTCAGGGCTTTGGGTAGGAACAGCGTCACAGCCTGACTTAGGGAGTGGGACAGGGCCTGAGTGAGGCCTAGCGTCAGGGCCTTAGCTAGAGACAGTGTCAAGGCATGACTTAGGAGCAGCCTAAGAGCCATGGTAGGATCAGCCTCAGGGGCTATGTTAAAGATATTATCAGGGCCTCTGTTAGGGACAGCCTCAAGGCCTCACTTCGAGACAGCATCAGGGCTGCCTTAGGGACAGTTTCAGGACCTTGGTAAGAGATGGGTCAAGAAATTAGCTCAGGATAGTGTCAGGACTTTAGCTATTGACGGCAGCAGGGCCTTAGTTAGGGACAGTGTCAGGCCCTGAATTAGGACGAACATCGAGGCCTTAGGTACGGACAGGGTCACAGCCTCGAGAGTAATTTTAGGCCCTTAGTTAAGGACAGCAGCAGGGCTGTAGTTAGCATAAGAGGCACGACACTTCCTAGGGACAGGCTCAGGTTATGGTCTAGGGAGAGTGTCAGGAAAGGACCTAAGCATAGTGTCAAAACCTTAGTTACTGAGAGTATCAGATCCTTATTTAGAACCAGTGTCAGGGCTTCAGGTAGGGACAGCATCAGAGCCTGACTTAGGCAGAGCGACAGGGCCTGAGTGAGGCCTAGCGTCAGGCCCTTAGCTGAGGACACTGTCAGGGCATGACTTAGGAACAGAATCAGCGCCTCTGTTGGCTCAGCCTTAGCGTCTTTGTTACAGATATGATCAGGGCCTGACTTAGTCACAGCTTCAAGGCCTCAGTTAGGGAAAGCTTCAGGGCCTGAGTTAGGGACAGCCTCAGTTCTTAACATAGGGACAGCGACAGGGCTTTCTTAGGGACAGTGTCAGGACCTTGGTTAGAAATATGTCAGGATATTAACTCAGGCTAGTGTCCAGTTTTTAGTTATTGCTGACAGCAGGGCCTATATTAGGGGCAAATTCTGAGCCTTACTTCGAGACAGTGTCAGGGCCTGAGTTAGGACTAGCATCAGAGCCCTTGTAAAGTACAGTGTCAGGGACTGAGTTAGGTATAGTGTCAGGGCATTAGTTAGGGACAGTGTCAGCGCCTCAGTTAGGATGAGCCTCCAACCTCAGTTAGGGACAGCTTGACGGCCTCGGGACTAATTTCAGGCTCTTAGTTCGAGACAGCATCAGGGATTTAGTTAGCATAAGAGGCTCGACAATAGCTAAAGACAAGTTTAGGTTAAGATCTAGGGATAGTGTCAGGAAATGACCTAGGGATAGTGGCAAGACCATAGCTAATTAGAGCATCAGTGCCTAATTTAGGCCCAGTGTCAGGGCTTCAGGTAGGGACAGAGTCTTAGCCTGACTTAGGGAGAGCGACAGGGCCTGAGTGATGCCTAGAGTCAGGGCCTTAGCTATGGACAGCGTCAGGGCATGACATAGGATCAACATAAGGGTCTCTGTAAGATCAGCATTAGAGTTTCGTTCAAGATATTATCAGGACCTCTGTGAGGGACAGCCTCAGGGCCTCACTTAGGGACAGTGTCAGGGCTAACTTTGGGAGAGTTTCAGGACCTTGGTAAGACATGGGTCAGGGTATTAGCTCAGGATAATGTCAGGACTTTAGATATTGATGGTAGCAGCGCCTACGTTAGGGAAAGTTTCAAGGCGTTAGTTAGGAGTAGCGGGCCTCTGATAGGTCCAGTGTCAGATCCTCAGTTAGCAATAGTGTTAGGGCCTTAGTTAGGGACAGTGTCAGGGCCGGATGTAGGGCGAGCATCTAGGCCTTCGTTCGGGACAGGTTCATGGTCTTGGGACTAAATTCCGTGCCTGAGGTAGGCACAGCCTAAGGGCTTCAGTTAGCATAAGAGGCAGGACATTAGCTAGTGACCGTGTCAGTTTAACATCTAGGGAAAGTGTCAGGAAATGACCTAAGGATAGTGTGAAGACCTTTGTTACGGAGACTCTCAGGGCCTTATTCAGAACCAGTGTTAGGGGTTCAGGTAGGGACAGCATCAGAGCCTGACTTAGGGAGAGCGATAGGGTCTGAGTGAGGCCTAGCATCAGACACTTAGTGGGGGACACTATCGGGGCATGACTTAGGAGCAGCATCAGGGCCTCTGTTGGATCAGCCTTAGGGTCTTAGTTAAAGTCATGATCAGGGTCTGAGTTAGTCACAGCATCAAGGCCTGAGTTAGTTAGGGAAAGCTTCAGGGCCTCACTTAGGGACAGCGTCAGGGCTTACTTTGGGACAGTTTCAGGACCTTGGTAAGACATGGGTCAGGTTATTAGCTCCGGATAATGTCAGGACTTTCGATGTTGATGGCAGCAGGCCTTGGTTAGAGACAGTGTCAGGCCCTGAGTTACGACTAGCATCAGAGCCTTTGTTAGATACAATGTACGGGACTGAATTAGGAGTAGAGTCAGGGCCTTAGTTAGTGACAGTGTCAGGGCCTGACTTAGGGAGAGCGACAGGGCCTGAGTGAGGCTTAGCATCAGGCCCTTAGCTGGGCACACTGTCAGGGCATGACTTTGGAGCAGCCTCAGCGTCTTTGCTGGATCAGCATTAAGGTCTTCGTTAGGTACATGATCAGGGCCTGAATTAGTCACAGCTTCAAGGCTTCAGTTAAGGAAAGCTTCAGGGCCTGAGTTAGGGACAGCCTCAGGTCTTCACTTAGGGACAGCGTCAGGGCTTACTTTGGGACAGTTTCAGGACCTTGGAAAGACATAGGTCAGGATAGTAGCTCAGGATAATGGCAGGACTTTTGATAGTGATGGCAGCAGGGCCTTAGTTACAGACGGTTTCAGGGCCTGAGTTAGGCCGAGCATCAGAGACTTTGTTAGGTACAGTGGAAGGGACTGAGTTAGGAGTAGTGTCAGGGCCTTGCTTAGGGACAGTGTCAGGGTCTGATTTAGGTGTACTGTCTGAGACCTAGTTAGGGACAGTGCTAGGGCCTGAGTTAGGATTAGTGTCAAGGCCTTATTGAGGACCAATTTCAGGGCTTTAGTTTGGACTAGCAACAAAGCCTTTGTTAGGTAGCATGTCGGGGCCTCAGTTAGGTGTAGTGTCAGGGCCATTGTTAGGGACAGTATCAGAGCCTGACTTAGGAGAAGTTCAGGGCCTTAGCCAGGGAAAGTGTCAGGGCCTTAGTTAGGGACATTATCAGGGCCTGAATTAGCAGTAGTGTCAAAAGTCCTTAGTGAGGAGAGTAAGGAGTAAGTCAGGACTCAGGCCCTGACACTGTTCTTAAATAAGGCCCTGACATTACCTGTAACACAGGTCCTGATCTGATTCCTATCATAGGCGCTGATGTTGGACTTAACTAAGGCCCTGACACTGGTCCTAACTAAAGCTGTGACACTACTCTTAACTCAGGCCCTGACACTGTCCCTAACAAAACCTCTGACACTACTCCTAAATCAGGCACTGACACTGTCCCTAACTAAGGCCCTGACATACACCTAACTCAGGCCCTGACACTGTCTCTAACTAAGGCCCTGATACTACTCCAAACTCAGCACTGACACTGTCACTAACTAAGGCCCTGACACTATTCATAGCTCACGCCCTAACACAACTCCGAAATCATGCCCTGACAATGTCCCTAACTAAGGCCCTGACACTATTCCTAACTCAGGCACTGACACAATACTTAAGGAAGGCCCTGACATTACTCCTAACTCAGGCCCTGAAAAGGTCCCTAACTAAGGCCGACACAACTCCTAACTCAGGCACTAACACTGTCCCTAAATAAGGCCCTGAAACTATTCCTAACTGAGGCGCTGATACAATACCTAACGAAGGCACTGATGCTACTCCTAACTAAGGCCCTGACACTACTCCTATCTCAAGCAATGACACTGTCCCTAACTTAGGCCCTGACTCTACTCCTGACTCAGGCACTGACACTGGCCCTACCTTAGGCCCTGACACTACTCCTAACTAAGCAACTGACACTGTCCCTAACTAAGGCCCGGATACTACTCCTTACTCAGGCACTGACAATATCACTAACTAAGGCCGTGACACTACTCCCAAAATAGGCACTGAGACTGTCCCGAAATATGCCCTGACAGTACTCCGAACTCAGGCACTGACACTGTCCTTAACTAAGGCCCTGATACTACTTCCACCTCAGGCACTGACACTCTCCCTAAGTAAGCCCTGACATTACTCCCAATTCCGGCATTGACACTTTCGCTTACTAAGGCCCTGAAACTACTCACAACTCAGGCCCTTACACTGTTACTAACTACCGGTCTCAGACTACTCCTAACTCAGGCCCTGGCACTGTCCGTAACTTAGGCTCTGGCACTATTCCTAACTCAGACACTGACGCTGTCCCTTAACTAAGGGTCTGACACTCCTCCCAACTCAGACAGTGACACTCTATCAATTTAAGGCCTTGACACTACTCTTAACTCAGGCCCTGACACAGTCCATAATAAAGACCCTGAAACTAATCCCAACTCAGGCCCTGGCACTGTCCGTAACTAAGGGCCTGACACTACTTCCATCTCAGCAACTGACACCATCCCTAACTATGGCCCTGACACTATTCCCAACTCAGGCACTGACACTGTCACTAAATAAGGCCATTACACTTCTCTTAACTCAACAACTGGCACTCTCCGTAACTAAGGCTTTGACACAATACTTAACTCATGCCCTGACACTGTCCTTAACTAAGACCCTGAGAGTACTCCCAACTCAGTCACTGACACTGTTCCTAACTACGGCCCAGAGACTACTCCCAATTCAGGCCCTGACACTGTCCCTAACTAAGGCACTGATATTACTCCCAACTCAGGCACTGACACTGTCCCTAACTAAGGCCCTGACACTACTCCCAACTCAGGCACTGACACTGTCCCTAACTAAGGCCCTGACACGACTCCCATCTCAGCCACTGACACTGTCCCTAAGGCCCTGACACTACCTCCAACTCAGGCACTGACACTATCCCTAACTACAGCCCTGACACTTCTCCTAACTCAGGCACTTACTAATGTCCTGACACAACTCCCAACTCAGGCACTGACATTGTTCCTAACAAAGGCCCTGACACTAATCCCAACATAGGCACTGAGACTGTCCCGAAATACGCCCTGACAGTACTCCCAACTCAGGCACTGACACTGTCCCTAACTAAGGCCCTGACACTACTCCCAAACTAGGCACTGACATTGTCCCTAACTAAGGCCCTGACATTACTCTCAACTCAGGCACTAACACTGTCCCTAACTAAGGACTTGACACTCCTCTTAACTCAGGCCCTGGCACAGTCCCTAACAAAGGCCTGCCACTTCCCCCAACTCTGGCACTGAGAGTGTCCCTAACTACGGCCATCACACTACTCCTAACTCAGGCACTGATGCTATCCCTAACTAAGGCTCTGACACTACTCCCAACACAGGCATTGACACTGTCCCTAACTAAGGCCCTCACACTACTACTTACTTAGACACTGACACGCTACCTAACTAAGGCCCTGAGACTACTTCTACCTCAGACCCTGACACTGTCCCTAACCAAGGGCCTGATACTACTCCCAACACAGGCACTGACACTCTCCCTAACTAAGGCCTTGACACTACTTTTAACTCATGCCCTGATGCTGTCCCAAAAAAGACCCTGAGACTATTCCCAACTCAGGCACTGACACTCTCCCTAACTAAGACCCTGACACTACTCCCATCTCAGCCACTGACACTGTCCCTAATGCCCTGACACTACTTCCAACTCAGGCACTGACACTGTCCCTAACTAGGCCCTGACACTACTCCCAACTCAGGCACTGACACTGTCACTAACTAAGGCCCTGACATAACTGCCAACTCCGGCACTGACACTTTCTCTAACTACGGCCCTGAAACTACTCACAACTCAGGCCCTGACACTGTTCCTAACTACCGGTCTCAGACTACTCCTAACTTAGGCCCTGACACTATTCTTAACACAGTCCCTGACACTGTCCCTAACTAAGGTCCTGAGACGATTCCTAACTCAGACCCTGACACTGTCCATAACTTAGGCCATGTCACTACTCCCAACTCAGGCACTGACGCTGTTCCTAACTAAGGGTCTGACACTACTCCAAACTGAGACACTGACACTCTTCCAAATTAAGGCCTTGACACTACTCTTAACTCAGGCCCTGACACTGTCCATAATAAAGACCCTGACAAAAATCCCAACTTAGGCACTGACAATGTCCGTAACTAAGGCCCTGACGCTATTCCCATCTCAGCCACTGACACTGTCCCTAACTATGGCCCTGACACTACTCCCAATGCAAGCACTGGTGCTGTCCCTAACTAAGGCATTGGCACTACTCCCAACTCGCCCTGGCGCTGTCCCTAACTAAGGCTCTGACACTACTCCCAATTCAGGCAATGACAGTGTCCCTAACTGAGGCAATGATACTACTCCCAACTCAAGCACTAAGGCTCTGGATCATTGTGATGACCAGCGCCAAGGAGCATTGTGATGACAAGGGCGTGGAGCATTGTGATGACAGTGGTCATGGAACATTGTGACGATAAGGGCATCGAGCCGAGTTAGGGACAGTCTAGCGGCCTTGGGACTAAATTCAGTGCCTGAATTAGGCACAGCATAAGGTCTTTAGTTAGCATACGAGGTAGGACATTAGCTCGGGACAGGGTTAGGGTAAAGGCTTGGAATCGTGTCAGCAAATGACCTAAGGATAGTGTGAAGACCTTTGTTACTGAGACTCTCAGGGACTTCTTCAGAAGCAGTGTTAGGGCTTCAGGTAGGGACAGCATCAGGGCCAGACTTAGGGAGAGCGACAGGGCCTGAGTGAGGCCTAATGTCAGGCCCTTAGCTGGGGACACTGTCAGGGAATGACTTAGGAGCAGCATCAGTGCCTTTGTTGGATCAGCTTTAGGCTCTTAGGTAAAGACATGACCGGAGCCCTAGTTAGTCACAGCGTCAAGGCCTCAGTTAGGGAAAGCTTCAGGGTCTGAGTCACAGACAGCCTCAGGTCTTCACTTAAAGACAGCCACAGGGCTTTCTTAGGGACAGTGTCAGGACCTTGGTTAGAAATGAGTCAGGATATTAGCTCAGGAGAGTGTCAGGATTTTAGTTTTTGCTGGCAGCAGGGCCTCTATTAAGGACAGATTCCGGGCCTTTGTTAGATTCAGTGTCATGGCCTTAGTTAGGAGTAGTCAGGGCCTTAGTTAGGGAGAGCATGAGGGTTTCAGTTCGCATAAGATGCAGGAGATTATCTCGGGACAGAGTCAGGTTCCAGGCCAGAGATAGTGAAAGGAAATGACCAAGGGATAACGAGAAGACCTTAGTTATTGAGAGCATCAGGGCCTTAGTTAGCAGCAGCGTGAGTGCCTTAATCAGGACCAGCGCCAGGGCTTGATGTATGGACAGCATCAGAGCCTAAGTAAGGTACAGCAACAGGGCCTAAGTGAGGCCTATCTTTAGGGCCTGAGTAAGGGACAGTATCAGGGCATGACTTAGGAGCAGCATAAAGGCCTCTGTAGGATCAGCATTAGGGTCTTCGTTAAAGCTATTATCAGGGCCTCCGTTAGGGATAGCCTCAAGGCCTCACTTAGGGACAGCGTCAGGGCTTACTTTGGGAAAGTTTCACGACCTTGGTAAGACATGGGTCAGGCTATTAGCTCAGGATAATATCAGGTGTTCAGATATTGACGGCAGCAGGGCCTTAGTTAGAGGCAGTGTCAAGGCCTAAGTTAGGACTAGCATCAGTGCCTTTGTTAGGTACAGTGTCAGTGACTGAGTTAGTTGTAGTGTCAGAGCCTTAGTTAGGGACAGTGTCAGGGCCTGCATTAGGACGAGCCTCCAGGCCTCAGTTAGGGACAGGTTCACGGCCTCGGACCTAAATTCAGGGCCTCATTTAGGGACAGAATCAGGGATTTAGCTAGCATAAGGGGATCTACAGCTGAAAGCAACCTGAACACCACCACAAGCAGATGCAGAAGTGAACCATGCACGCTCCTATGAAGGAAGATTCCACAGCAGTTGAGTACATTTTGTTTAAAGTTAGTAACACTATAAAAATTATGTTTGGAAGAAAACTATATTCAGAAGATGAAAGAATCTCGTTCTAAAGAATCTCTTTAGCTAATCTCGACATTAGCTAAAGAGAAGGTTAGGTTAAGGTCTAGGGAGAGTGTCAGGAAATGACCTAGGGATAGTGTCAAGACCTTAGTTACTTAGCACATCAGGACCTAATTTAGGAGCAGTGAGTGTCAGGGCTTCGGGTAGGAACAGCGTCAGAGCCTGACTTAGGGAGTGGGACAGGGCCTGAGTAAGGCCTAGCGTCAGGGCCTTAGCTAGAGACAGTGTCAGGGCATGACTTAGGAGCAGCCTAAGAGCCATGGTAGGATCAGCCTCAGGGGCTATGTTAAAGATATTATCAGGGCCTCTGTTAGGGACAGCCTCAAGGCCTCACTTCGAGACAGCATCAGGGCTGCCTTAGGGACAGTTTCAGGACCTTGGTAAGAGATGGGTCAAGAAATTAGCTCAGGATAGTGTCAGGACTTTAGCTATTGACGGCAGCAGGGCCTTAGTTGGGGACAGTGTCAGGCCCTGAATTAGGACGAACATCGAGGCCTTAGGTACGGACAGGGTCACAGCCTCGAGAGTAATTTTAGGCCCTTAGTTAAGGACAGCAGCAGGGCTGTAGTTAGCATAAGAGGCACGACATTTGCTAGGGACAGGCTCAGGTTATGGTCTAGGGAGAGTGTCAGGAAAGGACCTAAGCATAGTGTCAAAACCTTAGTTACTGAGAGTATCAGATCCTTATTTAGAACCAGTGTCAGGGCTTCAGGTAGGGACAGCATCAGAGCCTGACTTAGGCAGAGCGACAGGGCCTGAGTGAGGCCTAACGTCAGGCCCTTAGCTGAGGACACTGTCAGGGCATGACTTAGGAACAGAATCAGCGCCTCTGTTGGATCAGCCTTAGCGTCTTTGTTACAGATATGATCAGGGCCTGACTTAGTCACAGCTTCAAGGCCTCACTTAGGGAAAGCTTCAGGGCCTGAGTTAGGGACAGCCTCAGTTCTTAACATAGGGACAGCGACAGGGCTTTCTTAGGGACAGTGTCAGGACCTTGGTTAGAAATATGTCAGGATATTAACTCAGGCTAGTGTCCAGTTTTTAGTTATTGCTGACAGCAGGGCCTATATTAGGGGCAAATTCTGAGCCTTATTTCGAGACAGTGTCAGGGCCTGAGTTAGGACTAGCATCAGAGCCCTTGTAAAGTACAGTGTCAGGGACTGAGTTAGGTGCAGTGTCAGGGCTTTAGTTAGGGACAGTGTCAGCGCCTCAGTTAGGATGAGCCTCCAACCTCAGTTAGGGACAGCTTGACGGCCTCGGGACTAATTTCAGGCTCTTAGTTCGAGACAGCATCAGGGATTTAGTTAGCATAAGAGGCTCGACAATAGCTAAAGACAAGTTTAGGTTAAGATCTAGGGATAGTGTCAGGAAATGACCTAGGGATAGTGGCAAGACCATAGCTAATTAGAGCATCAGTGCCTAATTTAGGCCCAGTGTCAGGGCTTCAGGTAGGGACAGAGTCTTAGCCTGACTTAGGGAGAGCGACAGGGCCTGAGTGATGCCTAGAGTCAGGGCCTTAGCTATGGACAGCGTCAGGGCATGACATAGGATCAACATAAGGGTCTCTGTAAGATCAGCATTAGAGTTTCGTTCAAGACATTATCAGGACCTCTGTGAGGGACAGCCTCAGGGCCTCACTTAGGGACAGTGTCAGGGCTAACTTTGGGAGAGTTTCAGGACCTTGGTAAGACATGGGTCAGGGTATTAGCTCAGGATAATGTCAGGACTTTAGATATTGATGGTAGCAGCGCCTACGTTAGGGAAAGTTTCAAGGCGTTAGTTAGGAGTAGCGGGCCTCTGATAGGTCCAGTGTCAGATCCTCAGTTAGCAATAGTGTTAGGGCCTTAGTTAGGGACAGTGTCAGGGCCGGATGTAGGGCGAGCATCTAGGCCTTCGTTCGGGACAGGTTCATGGTCTTGGGACTAAATTCCGTGCCTGAGGTAGGCACAGCCTAAGGGCTTCAGTTAGCATAAGAGGCAGGACATTAGCTAGTGACCGTGTCAGTTTAACATCTAGGGAAAGTGTCAGGAAATGACCTAAGGATAGTGTGAAGACCTTTGTTACGGAGACTCTCAGGGCCTTATTCAGAACCAGTGTTAGGGGTTCAGGTAGGGACAGCATCAGAGCCTGACTTAGGGAGAGCGATAGGGTCTGAGTGAGGCCTAGCATCAGACACTTAGTGGGGGACACTATCGGGGCATGACTTAGGAGCAGCATCAGGGCCTCTGTTGGATCAGCCTTAGGGTCTTAGTTAAAGTCATGATCAGGGTCTGAGTTAGTCACAGCATCAAGGCCTGAGTTAGTTAGGGAAAGCTTCAGGGCCTCACTTAGGGACAGCGTCCGGGCTTACTTTGGGACAGTTTCAGGACCTTGGTAAGACATGGGTCAGGTTATTAGCTCCGGATAATGTCAGGACTTTCGATGTTGATGGCAGCAGGCCTTGGTTAGAGACAGTGTCAGGCCCTGAGTTACGACTAGCATCAGAGCCTTTGTTAGATACAATGTACGGGACTGAATTAGGAGTAGAGTCAGGGCCTTAGTTAGTGACAGTGTCAGGGCCTGACTTAGGGAGAGCGACAGGGCCTGAGTGAGGCTTAGCATCAGGCCCTTAGCTGGGCACACTGTCAGGGCATGACTTTGGAGCAGCATCAGCGTCTTTGCTGGATCAGCATTAAGGTCTTCGTTAGGTACATGATCAGGGCCTGAATTAGTCACAGCTTCAAGGCTTCAGTTAAGGAAAGCTTCAGGGCCTGAGTTAGGGACAGCCTCAGGTCTTCACTTAGGGACAGCGTCAGGGCTTACTTTGGGACAGTTTCAGGACCTTGGAAAGACATAGGTCAGGATAGTAGCTCAGGATAATGGCAGGACTTTTGATAGTGATGGCAGCAGGGCCTTAGTTACAGACGGTTTCAGGGCCTGAGTTAGGCCTCGCATCAGAGACTTTGTTAGGTACAGTGGAAGGGACTGAGTTAGGAGTAGTGTCAGGGCCTTGCTTAGGGACAGTGTCAGGGTCTGATTTAGGTGTACTGTCTGAGACCTAGTTAGGGACAGTGCTAGGGCCTGAGTTAGGATTAGTGTCAAGGCCTTATTGAGGACCAATTTCAGGGCCTTAGTTTGGACTAGCAACAAAGCCTTTGTTAGGTAGCATGTCGGGGCCTCAGTTAGGTGTAGTGTCAGGGCCATTGTTAGGGACAGTATCAGGGCCTGACTTAGGAGAAGTTCAGGGCCTTAGCCAGGGAAAGTGTCAGGGCCTTAGTTAGGGACATTCTCAGGGCCTGAATTAGCAGTAGTGTCAAAAGTCCTTAGTGAGGAGAGTAAGGAGTAAGTCAGGACTCAGGCCCTGACACTGTTCTTAAATAAGGCCCTGACATTCCCTGTAACACAGGTCCTGATCTGATTCCTATCATAGGCGCTGATGTTGGACTTAACTAAGGCCCTGACACTGGTCCTAACTAAAGCTGTGACACTACTCTTAACTCAGGCCCTGACATTGTCCCTAACAAAGCCTCTGACACTACTCCTAAATCAGGCACTGACACTGTCCCTAACTAAGGCCCTGACATACACCTAACTCAGGCCCTGACACTGTCTCTAACTAAGGCCCTGATACTACTCCAAACTCAGCACTGACACTGTCACTAACTAAGGCCCTGACACTATTCATAGCTCACGCCCTAACACCACTCCGAAATCATGCCCTGACAGTGTCCCTAACTAAGGCCCTGACACTATTCCTAACTCAGGCGCTGACACAATACTTAAGGAAGGCCCTGACATTACTCCTAACTCAGGCCCTGAAAAGGTCCCTAACTAAGGCCGACACAACTCCTAACTCAGGCACTAACACTGTCCCTAAATAAGGCCCTGAAACTATTCCTAACTGAGGCGCTGATACAATACCTAACGAAGGCACTGATGCTGCTCCTAACTAAGGCCCTGACACTACTCCTATCTCAAGCAATGACACTGTCCCTAACTTAGGCCCTGACTCTACTCCTGACTCAGGCACTGACACTGGCCCTACCTTAGGCCCTGACACTACTCCTAACTAAGCAACTGACACTGTCCCTAACTAAGGCCCGGATACTACTCCTTACTCAGGCACTGACAATATCACTAACTAAGGCCGTGACACTACTCCCAAAATAGGCACTGAGACTGTCCCGAAATATGCCCTGACAGTACTCCGAACTCAGGCACTGACACTGTCCTTAACTAAGGCCCTGATACTACTTCCACCTCAGGCACTGACACTCTCCCTAAGTAAGCCCTGACATTACTCCCAATTCCGGCATTGACACTTTCGCTTACTAAGGCCCTGAAACTACTCACAACTCAGGCCCTTACACTGTTACTAACTACCGGTCTCAGACTACTCCTAACTCAGGCCCTGGCACTGTCCGTAACTTAGGCTCTGGCACTATTCCTAACTCAGACACTGACGCTGTCCCTTAACTAAGGGTCTGACACTCCTCCCAACTCAGACAGTGACACTCTATCAATTTAAGGCCTTGACACTACTCTTAACTCAGGCCCTGACACAGTCCATAATAAAGACCCTGAAACTAATCCCAACTCAGGCCCTGGCACTGTCCGTAACTAAGGGCCTGACACTACTTCCATCTCAGCAACTGACACCATCCCTAACTATGGCCCTGACACTATTCCCAACTCAGGCACTGACACTGTCACTAAATAAGGCCATTACACTTCTCTTAACTCAACAACTGGCACTCTCCGTAACTAAGGCTTTGACACAATACTTAACTCATGCCCTGACACTGTCCTTAACTAAGACCCTGAGAGTACTCCCAACTCAGTCACTGACACTGTTCCTAACTACGGCCCAGAGACTACTCCCAATTCAGGCCCTGACACTGTCCCTAACTAAGGCACTGATATTACTCCCAACTCAGGCACTGACACTGTCCCTAACTAAGGCCCTGACACTACTCCCAACTCAGGCACTGACACTGTCCCTAACTAAGGCCCTGACACGACTCCCATCTCAGCCACTGACACTGTCCCTAAGGCCCTGACACTACCTCCAACTCAGGCACTGACACTATCCCTAACTACAGCCCTGACACTTCTCCTAACTCAGGCACTTACTAATGTCCTGACACAACTCCCAACTCAGGCACTGACATTGTTCCTAACAAAGGCCCTGACACTAATCCCAACATAGGCACTGAGACTGTCCCGAAATACGCCCTGACAGTACTCCCAACTCAGGCACTGACACTGTCCCTAACTAAGGCCCTGACACTACTCCCAAACTAGGCACTGACATTGTCCCTAACTAAGGCCCTGACATTACTCTCAACTCAGGCACTAACACTGTCCCTAACTAAGGACTTGACACTCCTCTTAACTCAGGCCCTGGCACAGTCCCTAACAAAGGCCTGCCACTTCCCCCAACTCTGGCACTGAGAGTGTCCCTAACTATGGCCATCACACTACTCCTAACTCAGGCACTGATGCTATCCCTAACTAAGGCTCTGACACTACTCCCAACACAGGCATTGACATTGTCCCTAACTAAGGCCCTCACACTACTACTTACTTAGGCACTGACACGCTACCTAACTAAGGCCCTGAGACTACTTCTACCTCAGACCCTGACACTGTCCCTAACCAAGGGCCTGATACTACTCCCAACACAGGCACTGACACTCTCCCTAACTAAGGCCTTGACACTACTTTTAACTCATGCCCTGAAGCTGTCCCAAAAAAGACCCTGAGACTATTCCCAACTCAGGCACTGACACTCTCCCTAACTAAGACCCTGACACTACTCCCATCTCAGCCACTGACACTGTCCCTAATGCCCTGACACTACTTCCAACTCAGGCACTGACACTGTCCCTAACTAGGCCCTGACACTACTCCCAACTCAGGCACTGACACTGTCACTAACTAAGGCCCTGACATAACTGCCAACTCCGGCACTGACACTTTCTCTAACTACGGCCCTGAAACTACTCACAACTCAGGCCCTGACACTGTTCCTAACTACCGGTCTCAGACTACTCCTAACTTAGGCCCTGACACTATTCCTAACACAGTCCCTGACACTGTCCCTAACTAAGGTCCTGAGACGATTCCTAACTCAGACCCTGACACTGTCCATAACTTAGGCCATGTCACTACTCCCAACTCAGGCACTGACGCTGTTCCTAACTAAGGGTCTGACACTACTCCAAACTGAGACACTGACACTCTTCCAAATTAAGGCCTTGACACTACTCTTAACTCAGGCCCTGACACTGTCCATAATAAAGACCCTGACAAAAATCCCAACTTAGGCACTGACAATGTCCGTAACTAAGGCCCTGACGCTATTCCCATCTCAGCCACTGACACTGTCCCTAACTATGGCCCTGACACTACTCCCAATGCAAGCACTGGTGCTGTCCCTAACTAAGGCATTGGCACTACTCCCAACTCGCCCTGGCGCTGTCCCTAACTAAGGCTCTGACACTACTCCCAATTCAGGCAATGACAGTGTCCCTAACTGAGGCAATGATACTACTCCCAACTCAAGCACTAAGGCTCTGGATCATTGTGATGACCAGCGCCAAGGAGCATTGTGATGACAAGGGCGTGGAGCATTGTGATGACAGTGGTCATGGAACATTGTGACGATAAGGGCATCGAGCCGAGTTAGGGACAGTCTAGCGGCCTTGGGACTAAATTCAGTGCCTGAATTAGGCACAGCATAAGGTCTTTAGTTAGCATACGAGGTAGGACATTAGCTCGGGACAGGGTTAGGGTAAAGGCTTGGAATCGTGTCAGCAAATGACCTAAGGATAGTGTGAAGACCTTTGTTACTGAGACTCTCAGGGACTTCTTCAGAAGCAGTGTTAGGGCTTCAGGTAGGGACAGCATCAGGGCCTGACTTAGGGAGAGCGACAGGGCCTGAGTGAGGCCTAATGTCAGGCCCTTAGCTGGGGACACTGTCAGGGAATGACTTAGGAGCAGCATCAGTGCCTTTGTTGGATCAGCTTTAGGCTCTTAGGTAAAGACATGACCGGAGCCCTAGTTAGTCACAGCGTCAAGGCCTCAGTTAGGGAAAGCTTCAGGGTCTGAGTTACAGACAGCCTCAGGTCTTCACTTAAAGACAGCCACAGGGCTTTCTTAGGGACAGTGTCAGGACCTTGGTTAGAAATGAGTCAGGATATTAGCTCAGGAGAGTGTCAGGAGTTTAGTTTTTGCTGGCAGCAGGGCCTCTATTAAGGACAGATTCCGGGCCTTTGTTAGATTCAGTGTCATGGCCTTAGTTAGGAGTAGTCAGGGCCTTAGTTAGGGAGAGCATGAGGGTTTCAGTTCGCATAAGATGCAGGAGATTATCTCGGGACAGAGTCAGGTTCCAGGCCAGAGATAGTGAAAGGAAATGACCAAGGGATAACGAGAAGACCTTAGTTATTGAGAGCTTCAGGGCCTTAGTTAGCAGCAGCGTGAGCACCTTAATCAGGACCAGCGCCAGGGCTTGATGTATGGACAGCATCAGAGCCTAAGTAAGGTACAGCAACAGGGCCTAAGTGAGGCCTATCTTTAGGGCCTGAGTAAGGGACAGTATCAGGGCATGACTTAGGAGCAGCATAAAGGCCTCTGTAGGATCAGCATTAGGGTCTTCGTTAAAGCTATTATCAGGGCCTCCGTTAGGGATAGCCTCAAGGCCTCACTTAGGGACAGCGTCAGGGCTTACTTTGGGAAAGTTTCACGACCTTGGTAAGACATGGGTCAGGCTATTAGCTCAGGATAATATCAGGTGTTCAGATATTGACGGCAGCAGGGCCTTAGTTAGAGGCAGTGTCAGGGCCTAAGTTAGGACTAGCATCAGAGCCTTTGTTAGGCACAGTGTCAGTGACTGAGTTAGGTGTAGTGTCAGAGCCTTAGTTAGGGACAGTGTCAGGGCCTGCATTAGGACGAGCCTCCAGGCCTCAGTTAGGGACAGGTTCACGGCCTCGGACCTAAATTCAGGGCCTCATTTAGGGACAGAATCAGGGATTTAGCTAGCATAAGGGAATCTACAGCTGAAAGCAACCTGAACACCACCTCAAGCAGATGCAGAAGTGAACCATGCACGCTCCTATGAAGGAAGATTCCACAGCAGTTGAGTACATTTTGTTTAAAGTTAGTAACACTATAAAAATTATGTTTGGAAGAAAACTATATTCAGAAGATGAAAGAATCTCGTTCTAAAGAATCTCTTTAGCTAATCTCGACATTAGCTAAAGAGAAGGTTAGGTTAAGGTCTAGGGAGAGTGTCAGGAAATGACCTAGGGATAGTGTCAAGACCTTAGTTACTTAGCACATCAGGACCTAATTTAGGAGCAGTGAGTGTCAGGGCTTTGGGTAGGAACAGCGTCACAGCCTGACTTAGGGAGTGGGACAGGGCCTGAGTGAGGCCTAGCGTCAGGGCCTTAGCTAGAGACAGTGTCAAGGCATGACTTAGGAGCAGCCTAAGAGCCATGGTAGGATCAGCCTCAGGGGCTATGTTAAAGATATTATCAGGGCCTCTGTTAGGGACAGCCTCAAGGCCTCACTTCGAGACAGCATCAGGGCTGCCTTAGGGACAGTTTCAGGACCTTGGTAAGAGATGGGTCAAGAAATTAGCTCAGGATAGTGTCAGGACTTTAGCTATTGACGGCAGCAGGGCCTTAGTTAGGGACAGTGTCAGGCCCTGAATTAGGACGAACATCGAGGCCTTAGGTACGGACAGGGTCACAGCCTCGAGAGTAATTTTAGGCCCTTAGTTAAGGACAGCAGCAGGGCTGTAGTTAGCATAAGAGGCACGACACTTCCTAGGGACAGGCTCAGGTTATGGTCTAGGGAGAGTGTCAGGAAAGGACCTAAGCATAGTGTCAAAACCTTAGTTACTGAGAGTATCAGATCCTTATTTAGAACCAGTGTCAGGGCTTCAGGTAGGGACAGCATCAGAGCCTGACTTAGGCAGAGCGACAGGGCCTGAGTGAGGCCTAGCGTCAGGCCCTTAGCTGAGGACACTGTCAGGGCATGACTTAGGAACAGAATCAGCGCCTCTGTTGGCTCAGCCTTAGCGTCTTTGTTACAGATATGATCAGGGCCTGACTTAGTCACAGCTTCAAGGCCTCAGTTAGGGAAAGCTTCAGGGCCTGAGTTAGGGACAGCCTCAGTTCTTAACATAGGGACAGCGACAGGGCTTTCTTAGGGACAGTGTCAGGACCTTGGTTAGAAATATGTCAGGATATTAACTCAGGCTAGTGTCCAGTTTTTAGTTATTGCTGACAGCAGGGCCTATATTAGGGGCAAATTCTGAGCCTTACTTCGAGACAGTGTCAGGGCCTGAGTTAGGACTAGCATCAGAGCCCTTGTAAAGTACAGTGTCAGGGACTGAGTTAGGTATAGTGTCAGGGCATTAGTTAGGGACAGTGTCAGCGCCTCAGTTAGGATGAGCCTCCAACCTCAGTTAGGGACAGCTTGACGGCCTCGGGACTAATTTCAGGCTCTTAGTTCGAGACAGCATCAGGGATTTAGTTAGCATAAGAGGCTCGACAATAGCTAAAGACAAGTTTAGGTTAAGATCTAGGGATAGTGTCAGGAAATGACCTAGGGATAGTGGCAAGACCATAGCTAATTAGAGCATCAGTGCCTAATTTAGGCCCAGTGTCAGGGCTTCAGGTAGGGACAGAGTCTTAGCCTGACTTAGGGAGAGCGACAGGGCCTGAGTGATGCCTAGAGTCAGGGCCTTAGCTATGGACAGCGTCAGGGCATGACATAGGATCAACATAAGGGTCTCTGTAAGATCAGCATTAGAGTTTCGTTCAAGACATTATCAGGACCTCTGTGAGGGACAGCCTCAGGGCCTCACTTAGGGACAGTGTCAGGGCTAACTTTGGGAGAGTTTCAGGACCTTGGTAAGACATGGGTCAGGGTATTAGCTCAGGATAATGTCAGGACTTTAGATATTGATGGTAGCAGCGCCTACGTTAGGGAAAGTTTCAAGGCGTTAGTTAGGAGTAGCGGGCCTCTGATAGGTCCAGTGTCAGATCCTCAGTTAGCAATAGTGTTAGGGCCTTAGTTAGGGACAGTGTCAGGGCCGGATGTAGGGCGAGCATCTAGGCCTTCGTTCGGGACAGGTTCATGGTCTTGGGACTAAATTCCGTGCCTGAGGTAGGCACAGCCTAAGGGCTTCAGTTAGCATAAGAGGCAGGACATTAGCTAGTGACCGTGTCAGTTTAACATCTAGGGAAAGTGTCAGGAAATGACCTAAGGATAGTGTGAAGACCTTTGTTACGGAGACTCTCAGGGCCTTATTCAGAACCAGTGTTAGGGGTTCAGGTAGGGACAGCATCAGAGCCTGACTTAGGGAGAGCGATAGGGTCTGAGTGAGGCCTAGCATCAGACACTTAGTGGGGGACACTATCGGGGCATGACTTAGGAGCAGCATCAGGGCCTCTGTTGGATCAGCCTTAGGGTCTTAGTTAAAGTCATGATCAGGGTCTGAGTTAGTCACAGCATCAAGGCCTGAGTTAGTTAGGGAAAGCTTCAGGGCCTCACTTAGGGACAGCGTCAGGGCTTACTTTGGGACAGTTTCAGGACCTTGGTAAGACATGGGTCAGGTTATTAGCTCCGGATAATGTCAGGACTTTCGATGTTGATGGCAGCAGGCCTTGGTTAGAGACAGTGTCAGGCCCTCAGTTACGACTAGCATCAGAGCCTTTGTTAGATACAATGTACGGGACTGAATTAGGAGTAGAGTCAGGGCCTTAGTTAGTGACAGTGTCAGGGCCTGACTTAGGGAGAGCGACAGGGCCTGAGTGAGGCTTAGCATCAGGCCCTTAGCTGGGCACACTGTCAGGGCATGACTTTGGAGCAGCCTCAGCGTCTTTGCTGGATCAGCATTAAGGTCTTCGTTAGGTACATGATCAGGGCCTGAATTAGTCACAGCTTCAAGGCTTCAGTTAAGGAAAGCTTCAGGGCCTGAGTTAGGGACAGCCTCAGGTCTTCACTTAGGGACAGCGTCAGGGCTTACTTTGGGACAGTTTCAGGAACTTGGAAAGACATAGGTCAGGATAGTAGCTCAGGATAATGGCAGGACTTTTGATAGTGATGGCAGCAGGGCCTTAGTTACAGACGGTTTCAGGGCCTGAGTTAGGCCGAGCATCAGAGACTTTGTTAGGTACAGTGGAAGGGACTGAGTTAGGAGTAGTGTCAGGGCCTTGCTTAGGGACAGTGTCAGGGTCTGATTTAGGTGTACTGTCTGAGACCTAGTTAGGGACAGTGCTAGGGCCTGAGTTAGGATTAGTGTCAAGGCCTTATTTAGGACCAATTTCAGGGCTTTAGTTTGGACTAGCAACAAAGCCTTTGTTAGGTAGCATGTCGGGGCCTCAGTTAGGTGTAGTGTCAGGGCCATTGTTAGGGACAGTATCAGAGCCTGACTTAGGAGAAGTTCAGGGCCTTAGCCAGGGAAAGTGTCAGGGCCTTAGTTAGGGACATTATCAGGGCCTGAATTAGCAGTAGTGTCAAAAGTCCTTAGTGAGGAGAGTAAGGAGTAAGTCAGGACTCAGGCCCTGACACTGTTCTTAAATAAGGCCCTGACATTCCCTGTAACACAGGTCCTGATCTGATTCCTATCATAGGCGCTGATGTTGGACTTAACTAAGGCCCTGACACTGGTCCTAACTAAAGCTGTGACACTACTCTTAACTCAGGCCCTGACATTGTCCCTAACAAAGCCTCTGACACTACTCCTAAATCAGGCACTGACACTGTCCCTAACTAAGGCCCTGACATACACCTAACTCAGGCCCTGACACTGTCTCTAACTAAGGCCCTGATACTACTCCAAACTCAGCACTGACACTGTCACTAACTAAGGCCCTGACACTATTCATAGCTCACGCCCTAACACCACTCCGAAATCATGCCCTGACAGTGTCCCTAACTAAGGCCCTGACACTATTCCTAACTCAGGCGCTGACACAATACTTAAGGAAGGCCCTGACATTACTCCTAACTCAGGCCCTGAAAAGGTCCCTAACTAAGGCCGACACAACTCCTAACTCAGGCACTAACACTGTCCCTAAATAAGGCCCTGAAACTATTCCTAACTGAGGCGCTGATACAATACCTAACGAAGGCACTGATGCTGCTCCTAACTAAGGCCCTGACACTACTCC
The DNA here is from genome assembly GCF_949987535.1 of Balaenoptera acutorostrata. Taxonomy (NCBI): domain Eukaryota; kingdom Metazoa; phylum Chordata; class Mammalia; order Artiodactyla; family Balaenopteridae; genus Balaenoptera; species Balaenoptera acutorostrata. The sequence goes on from NW_026646170.1 coordinate 642,818, forward strand.
TATCTCAAGCAATGACACTGTCCCTAACTTAGGCCCTGACTCTACTCCTGACTCAGGCACTGACACTGGCCCTACCTTAGGCCCTGACACTACTCCTAACTAAGCAACTGACACTGTCCCTAACTAAGGCCCGGATACTACTCCTTACTCAGGCACTGACAATATCACTAACTAAGGCCGTGACACTACTCCCAAAATAGGCACTGAGACTGTCCCGAAATATGCCCTGACAGTACTCCGAACTCAGGCACTGACACTGTCCTTAACTAAGGCCCTGATACTACTTCCACCTCAGGCACTGACACTCTCCCTAAGTAAGCCCTGACATTACTCCCAATTCCGGCATTGACACTTTCGCTTACTAAGGCCCTGAAACTACTCACAACTCAGGCCCTTACACTGTTACTAACTACCGGTCTCAGACTACTCCTAACTCAGGCCCTGGCACTGTCCGTAACTTAGGCTCTGGCACTATTCCTAACTCAGACACTGACGCTGTCCCTTAACTAAGGGTCTGACACTCCTCCCAACTCAGACAGTGACACTCTATCAATTTAAGGCCTTGACACTACTCTTAACTCAGGCCCTGACACAGTCCATAATAAAGACCCTGAAACTAATCCCAACTCAGGCCCTGGCACTGTCCGTAACTAAGGGCCTGACACTACTTCCATCTCAGCAACTGACACCATCCCTAACTATGGCCCTGACACTATTCCCAACTCAGGCACTGACACTGTCACTAAATAAGGCCATTACACTTCTCTTAACTCAACAACTGGCACTCTCCGTAACTAAGGCTTTGACACAATACTTAACTCATGCCCTGACACTGTCCTTAACTAAGACCCTGAGAGTACTCCCAACTCAGTCACTGACACTGTTCCTAACTACGGCCCAGAGACTACTCCCAATTCAGGCCCTGACACTGTCCCTAACTAAGGCACTGATATTACTCCCAACTCAGGCACTGACACTGTCCCTAACTAAGGCCCTGACACTACTCCCAACTCAGGCACTGACACTGTCCCTAACTAAGGCCCTGACACGACTCCCATCTCAGCCACTGACACTGTCCCTAAGGCCCTGACACTACCTCCAACTCAGGCACTGACACTATCCCTAACTACAGCCCTGACACTTCTCCTAACTCAGGCACTTACTAATGTCCTGACACAACTCCCAACTCAGGCACTGACATTGTTCCTAACAAAGGCCCTGACACTAATCCCAACATAGGCACTGAGACTGTCCTGAAATACGCCCTGACAGTACTCCCAACTCAGGCACTGACACTGTCCCTAACTAAGGCCCTGACACTACTCCCAAACTAGGCACTGACATTGTCCCTAACTAAGGCCCTGACATTACTCTCAACTCAGGCACTAACACTGTCCCTAACTAAGGACTTGACACTCCTCTTAACTCAGGCCCTGGCACAGTCCCTAACAAAGGCCTGCCACTTCCCCCAACTCTGGCACTGAGAGTGTCCCTAACTACGGCCATCACACTACTCCTAACTCAGGCACTGATGCTATCCCTAACTAAGGCTCTGACACTACTCCCAACACAGGCATTGACACTGTCCCTAACTAAGGCCCTCACACTACTACTTACTTAGGCACTGACACGCTACCTAACTAAGGCCCTGAGACTACTTCTACCTCAGACCCTGACACTGTCCCTAACCAAGGGCCTGATACTACTCCCAACACAGGCACTGACACTCTCCCTAACTAAGGCCTTGACACTACTTTTAACTCATGCCCTGAAGCTGTCCCAAAAGAGACCCTGAGACTATTCCCAACTCAGGCACTGACACTCTCCCTAACTAAGACCCTGACACTACTCCCATCTCAGCCACTGACACTGTCCCTAATGCCCTGACACTACTTCCAACTCAGGCACTGACACTGTCCCTAACTAGGCCCTGACACTACTCCCAACTCAGGCACTGACACTGTCACTAACTAAGGCCCTGACATAACTGCCAACTCCGGCACTGACACTTTCTCTAACTACGGCCCTGAAACTACTCACAACTCAGGCCCTGACACTGTTGCTAACTACCGGTCTCAGACTACTCCTAACTTAGGCCCTGACACTATTCCTAACACAGTCCCTGACACTGTCCCTAACTAAGGTCCTGAGACTATTCCTAACTCAGACCCTGACACTGTCCATAACTTAGGCCATGTCACTACTCCCAACTCAGGCACTGACGCTGTTCCTAACTAAGGGTCTGACACTACTCCAAACTGAGACACTGACACTCTTCCAAATTAAGGCCTTGACACTACTCTTAATTCAGGCCCTGACACTGTCCATAATAAAGACCCTGACAAAAATCCCAACTTAGGCACTGACAATGTCCGTAACTAAGGCCCTGACGCTATTCCCATTTCAGCCACTGACACTGTCCCTAACTATGGCCCTGACACTACTCCCAATGCAAGCACTGGCGCTGTCCCTAACTAAGGCATTGGCACTACTCCCAACTCGCCCTGGCGCTGTCCCTAACTAAGGCTCTGACACTACTCCCAATTCAGGCAATGACAGTGTCCCTAACTGAGGCAATGATACTACTCCCAACTCAAGCACTAAGGCTCTGGATCATTGTGATGACCAGCGCCAAGGAGCATTGTGATGACAAGGGCGTGGAGCATTGTGATGACAGTGGTCATGAAACATTGTGACGATAAGGGCATCGAGCCGAGTTAGGGACAGTCTAGCGGCCTTGGGACTAAATTCAGTGCCTGAATTAGGCACAGCATAAGGTCTTTAGTTAGCATACGAGGTAGGACATTAGCTCGGGACAGGGTTAGGGTAAAGGCTTGGAATCGTGTCAGCAAATGACCTAAGGATAGTGTGAAGACCTTTGTTACTGAGACTCTCAGGGACTTCTTCAGAAGCAGTGTTAGGGCTTCAGGTAGGGACAGCATCAGGGCCTGACTTAGGGAGAGCGACAGGGCCTGAGTGAGGCCTAATGTCAGGCCCTTAGCTGGGGACACTGTCAGGGAATGACTTAGGAGCAGCATCAGTGCCTTTGTTGCATCAGCTTTAGGCTCTTAGGAAAAGACATGACCGGAGCCCTAGTTAGTCACAGCGTCAAGGCCTCAGTTAGGGAAAGCTTCAGTGTCTGAGTTACAGACAGCCTCAGGTCTTCACTTAAAGACAGCCACAGGGCTTTCTTAGGGACAGTGTCAGGACCTTGGTTAGAAATGAGTCAGGATATTAGCTCAGGAGAGTGTCAGGAGTTTAGTTTTTGCTGGCAGCAGGGCCTCTATTAAGGACAGATTCCGGGCCTTTGTTAGATTCAGTGTCATGGCCTTAGTTAGGAGTAGTCAGGGCCTTAGTTAGGGAGAGCATGAGGGTTTCAGTTCGCATAAGATGCAGGAGATTATCTCGGGACAGAGTCAGGTTCCAGGCCAGAGATAGTGAAAGGAAATGACCAAGGGATAACGAGAAGACCTTAGTTATTGAGAGCATCAGGGCCTTAGTTAGCAGCAGCGTGAGCACCTTAATCAGGACCAGCGCCAGGGCTTGATGTATGGACAGCATCAGAGCCTAAGTAAGGTACAGCAACAGGGCCTAAGTGAGGCCTATCTTTAGGGCCTGAGTAAGGGACAGTATCAGGGCATGACTTAGGAGCAGCATAAAGGCCTCTGTAGGATCAGCATTAGGGTCTTCGTTAAAGCTATTATCAGGGCCTCCGTTAGGGATAGCCTCAAGGCCTCACTTAGGGACAGCGTCAGGGCTTACTTTGGGAAAGTTTCAGGACCTTGGTAAGACATGGGTCAGGCTATTAGCTCAGGATAATATCAGGTGTTCAGATATTGACGGCAGCAGGGCCTTAGTTAGAGGCAGTGTCAGGGCCTAAGTTAGGACTAGCATCAGAGCCTTTGTTAGGTACAGTGTCAGTGACTGAGTTAGGTGTAGTGTCAGAGCCTTAGTTAGGGACAGTGTCAGGGCCTGCATTAGGACGAGCCTCCAGGCCTCAGTTAGGGACAGGTTCACGGCCTCGGACCTAAATTCAGGGCCTCATTTAGGGACAGAATCAGGGATTTAGCTAGCATAAGGGAATCTACAGCTGAAAGCAACCTGAACACCACCTCAAGCAGATGCAGAAGTGAACCATGCACGCTCCTATGAAGGAAGATTCCACAGCAGTTGAGTACATTTTGTTTAAAGTTAGTAACACTATAAAAATTATGTTTGGAAGAAAACTATATTCAGAAGATGAAAGAATCTCGTTCTAAAGAATCTCTTTAGCTAATCTCGACATTAGCTAAAGAGAAGGTTAGGTTAAGGTCTAGGGAGAGTGTCAGGAAATGACCTAGGGATAGTGTCAAGACCTTAGTTACTTAGCACATCAGGACCTAATTTAGGAGCAGTGAGTGTCAGGGCTTTGGGTAGGAACAGCGTCACAGCCTGACTTAGGGAGTGGGACAGGGCCTGAGTGAGGCCTAGCGTCAGGGCCTTAGCTAGAGACAGTGTCAAGGCATGACTTAGGAGCAGCCTAAGAGCCATGGTAGGATCAGCCTCAGGGGCTATGTTAAAGATATTATCAGGGCCTCTGTTAGGGACAGCCTCAACGCCTCACTTCGAGACAGCATCAGGGCTGCCTTAGGGACAGTTTCAGGACCTTGGTAAGAGATGGGTCAAGAAATTAGCTCAGGATAGTGTCAGGACTTTAGCTATTGACGGTAGCAGGGCCTTAGTTAGGGACAGTGTCAGGCCCTGAATTAGGACGAACATCGAGGCCTTAGGTACGGACAGGGTCACAGCCTCGAGAGTAATTTTAGGCCCTTAGTTAAGGACAGCAGCAGGGCTGTAGTTAGCATAAGAGGCACGACACTTCCTAGGGACAGGCTCAGGTTATGGTCTAGGGAGAGTGTCAGGAAAGGACCTAAGCATAGTGTCAAAACCTTAGTTACTGAGAGTATCAGATCCTTATTTAGAACCAGTGTCAGGGCTTCAGGTAGGGACAGCATCAGAGCCTGACTTAGGCAGAGCGACAGGGCCTGAGTGAGGCCTAGCGTCTGGCCCTTAGCTGAGGACACTGTCAGGGCATGACTTAGGAACAGAATCAGCGCCTCTGTTGGATCAGCCTTAGCGTCTTTGTTACAGATATGATCAGGGCCTGACTTAGTCACAGCTTCAAGGCCTCAGTTAGGGAAAGCTTCAGGGCCTGAGTTAGGGACAGCCTCAGTTCTTAACATAGGGACAGCGACAGGGCTTTCTTAGGGACAGTGTCAGGACCTTGGTTAGAAATATGTCAGGATATTAACTCAGGCTAGTGTCCAGTTTTTAGTTATTGCTGACAGCAGGGCCTATATTAGGGGCAAATTCTGAGCCTTACTTCGAGACAGTGTCAGGGCCTGAGTTAGGACTAGCATCAGAGCCCTTGTAAAGTACAGTGTCAGGGACTGAGTTAGGTGTAGTGTCAGGGCATTAGTTAGGGACAGTGTCAGCGCCTCAGTTAGGATGAGCCTCCAACCTCAGTTAGGGACAGCTTGACGGCCTCGGGACTAATTTCAGGCTCTTAGTTCGAGACAGCATCAGGGATTTAGTTAGCATAAGAGGCTCGACAATAGCTAAAGACAAGTTTAGGTTAAGATCTAGGGATAGTGTCAGGAAATGACCTAGGGATAGTGGCAAGACCATAGCTAATTAGAGCATCAGTGCCTAATTTAGGCCCAGTGTCAGGGCTTCAGGTAGGGACAGAGTCTTAGCCTGACTTAGGGAGAGCGACAGGGCCTGAGTGATGCCTAGAGTCAGGGCCTTAGCTATGGACAGCGTCAGGGCATGACATAGGATCAACATAAGGGTCTCTGTAAGATCAGCATTAGAGTTTCGTTCAAGACATTATCAGGACCTCTGTGAGGGACAGCCTCAGGGCCTCACTTAGGGACAGTGTCAGGGCTAACTTTGGGAGAGTTTCAGGACCTTGGTAAGACATGGGTCAGGGTATTAGCTCAGGATAATGTCAGGACTTTAGATATTGATGGTAGCAGCGCCTACGTTAGGGAAAGTTTCAAGGCGTTAGTTAGGAGTAGCGGGCCTCTGATAGGTCCAGTGTCAGATCCTCAGTTAGCAATAGTGTTAGGGCCTTAGTTAGGGACAGTGTCAGGGCCGGATGTAGGGCGAGCATCTAGGCCTTCGTTCGGGACAGGTTCATGGTCTTGGGACTAAATTCCGTGCCTGAGGTAGGCACAGCCTAAGGGCTTCAGTTAGCATAAGAGGCAGGACATTAGCTAGTGACCGTGTCAGTTTAACATCTAGGGAAAGTGTCAGGAAATGACCTAAGGATAGTGTGAAGACCTTTGTTACGGAGACTCTCAGGGCCTTATTCAGAACCAGTGTTAGGGGTTCAGGTAGGGACAGCATCAGAGCCTGACTTAGGGAGAGCGATAGGGTCTGAGTGAGGCCTAGCATCAGACACTTAGTGGGGGACACTATCGGGGCATGACTTAGGAGCAGCATCAGGGCCTCTGTTGGATCAGCCTTAGGGTCTTAGTTAAAGTCATGATCAGGGTCTGAGTTAGTCACAGCATCAAGGCCTGAGTTAGTTAGGGAAAGCTTCAGGGCCTCACTTAGGGACAGCGTCAGGGCTTACTTTGGGACAGTTTCAGGACCTTGGTAAGACATGGGTCAGGTTATTAGCTCCGGATAATGTCAGGACTTTCGATGTTGATGGCAGCAGGCCTTGGTTAGAGACAGTGTCAGGCCCTGAGTTACGACTAGCATCAGAGCCTTTGTTAGATACAATGTACGGGACTGAATTAGGAGTAGAGTCAGGGCCTTAGTTAGTGACAGTGTCAGGGCCTGACTTAGGGAGAGCGACAGGGCCTGAGTGAGGCTTAGCATCAGGCCCTTAGCTGGGCACACTGTCAGGGCATGACTTTGGAGCAGCATCAGCGTCTTTGCTGGATCAGCATTAAGGTCTTCGTTAGGTACATGATCAGGGCCTGAATTAGTCACAGCTTCAAGGCTTCAGTTAAGGAAAGCTTCAGGGCCTGAGTTAGGGACAGCCTCAGGTCTTCACTTAGGGACAGCATCAGGGCTTACTTTGGGACAGTTTCAGGACCTTGGAAAGACATAGGTCAGGATAGTAGCTCAGGATAATGGCAGGACTTTTGATAGTGATGGCAGCAGGGCCTTAGTTACAGACGGTTTCAGGGCCTGAGTTAGGCCGAGCATCAGAGACTTTGTTAGGTACAGTGGAAGGGACTGAGTTAGGAGTAGTGTCAGGGCCTTGCTTAGGGACAGTGTCAGGGTCTGATTTAGGTGTACTGTCTGAGACCTAGTTAGGGACAGTGCTAGGGCCTGAGTTAGGATTAGTGTCAAGGCCTTATTTAGGACCAATTTCAGGGCTTTAGTTTGGACTAGCAACAAAGCCTTTGTTAGGTAGCATGTCGGGGCCTCAGTTAGGTGTAGTGTCAGGGCCATTGTTAGGGACAGTATCAGAGCCTGACTTAGGAGAAGTTCAGGGCCTTAGCCAGGGAAAGTGTCAGGGCCTTAGTTAGGGACATTATCAGGGCCTGAATTAGCAGTAGTGTCAAAAGTCCTTAGTGAGGAGAGTAAGGAGTAAGTCAGGACTCAGGCCCTGACACTGTTCTTAAATAAGGCCCTGACATTCCCTGTAACACAGGTCCTGATCTGATTCCTATCATAGGCGCTGATGTTGGACTTAACTAAGGCCCTGACACTGGTCCTAACTAAAGCTGTGACACTACTCTTAACTCAGGCCCTGACACTGTCCCTAACAAAGCCTCTGACACTACTCCTAAATCAGGCACTGACACTGTCCCTAACTAAGGCCCTGACATACACCTAACTCAGGCCCTGACACTGTCTCTAACTAAGGCCCTGATACTACTCCAAACTCAGCACTGACACTGTCACTAACTAAGGCCCTGACACTATTCATAGCTCACGCCCTAACACAACTCCGAAATCATGCCCTGACAATGTCCCTAACTAAGGCCCTGACACTATTCCTAACTCAGGCGCTGACACAATACTTAAGGAAGGCCCTGACATTACTCCTAACTCAGGCCCTGAAAAGGTCCCTAACTAAGGCCGACACAACTCCTAACTCAGGCACTAACACTGTCCCTAAATAAGGCCCTGAAACTATTCCTAACTGAGGCGCTGATACAATACCTAACGAAGGCACTGATGCTACTCCTAACTAAGGCCCTGACACTACTCCTATCTCAAGCAATGACACTGTCCCTAACTTAGGCCCTGACTCTACTCCTGACTCAGGCACTGACACTGGCCCTACCTTAGGCCCTGACACTACTCCTAACTAAGCAACTGACACTGTCCCTAACTAAGGCCCGGATACTACTCCTTACTCAGGCACTGACAATATCACTAACTAAGGCCGTGACACTACTCCCAAAATAGGCACTGAGACTGTCCCGAAATATGCCCTGACAGTACTCCGAACTCAGGCACTGACACTGTCCTTAACTAAGGCCCTGATACTACTTCCACCTCAGGCACTGACACTCTCCCTAAGTAAGCCCTGACATTACTCCCAATTCCGGCATTGACACTTTCGCTTACTAAGGCCCTGAAACTACTCACAACTCAGGCCCTTACACTGTTACTAACTACCGGTCTCAGACTACTCCTAACTCAGGCCCTGGCACTGTCCGTAACTTAGGCTCTGGCACTATTCCTAACTCAGACACTGACGCTGTCCCTTAACTAAGGGTCTGACACTCCTCCCAACTCAGACAGTGACACTCTATCAATTTAAGGCCTTGACACTACTCTTAACTCAGGCCCTGACACAGTCCATAATAAAGACCCTGAAACTAATCCCAACTCAGGCCCTGGCACTGTCCGTAACTAAGGGCCTGACACTACTTCCATCTCAGCAACTGACACCATCCCTAACTATGGCCCTGACACTATTCCCAACTCAGGCACTGACACTGTCACTAAATAAGGCCATTACACTTCTCTTAACTCAACAACTGGCACTCTCCGTAACTAAGGCTTTGACACAATACTTAACTCATGCCCTGACACTGTCCTTAACTAAGACCCTGAGAGTACTCCCAACTCAGTCACTGACACTGTTCCTAACTACGGCCCAGAGACTACTCCCAATTCAGGCCCTGACACTGTCCCTAACTAAGGCACTGATATTACTCCCAACTCAGGCACTGACACTGTCCCTAACTAAGGCCCTGACACTACTCCCAACTCAGGCACTGACACTGTCCCTAACTAAGGCCCTGACACGACTCCCATCTCAGCCACTGACACTGTCCCTAAGGCCCTGACACAACTCCCAACTCAGGCACTGACATTGTTCCTAACAAAGGCCCTGACACTAATCCCAACATAGGCACTGAGACTGTCCCGAAATACGCCCTGACAGTACTCCCAACTCAGGCACTGACACTGTCCCTAACTAAGGCCCTGACACTACTCCCAAACTAGGCACTGACATTGTCCCTAACTAAGGCCCTGACATTACTCTCAACTCAGGCACTAACACTGTCCCTAACTAAGGACTTGACACTCCTCTTAACTCAGGCCCTGGCACAGTCCCTAACAAAGGCCTGCCACTTCCCCCAACTCTGGCACTGAGAGTGTCCCTAACTACGGCCATCACACTACTCCTAACTCAGGCACTGATGCTATCCCTAACTAAGGCTCTGACACTACTCCCAACACAGGCATTGACACTGTCCCTAACTAAGGCCCTCACACTACTACTTACTTAGGCACTGACACGCTACCTAACTAAGGCCCTGAGACTACTTCTACCTCAGACCCTGACACTGTCCCTAACCAAGGGCCTGATACTACTCCCAACACAGGCACTGACACTCTCCCTAACTAAGGCCTTGACACTACTTTTAACTCATGCCCTGAAGCTGTCCCAAAAGAGACCCTGAGACTATTCCCAACTCAGGCACTGACACTCTCCCTAACTAAGACCCTGACACTACTCCCATCTCAGCCACTGACACTGTCCCTAATGCCCTGACACTACTTCCAACTCAGGCACTGACACTGTCCCTAACTAGGCCCTGACACTACTCCCAACTCAGGCACTGACACTGTCACTAACTAAGGCCCTGACATAACTGCCAACTCCGGCACTGACACTTTCTCTAACTACGGCCCTGAAACTACTCACAACTCAGGCCCTGACACTGTTCCTAACTACCGGTCTCAGACTACTCCTAACTTAGGCCCTGACACTATTCCTAACACAGTCCCTGACACTGTCCCTAACTAAGGTCCTGAGACTATTCCTAACTCAGACCCTGACACTGTCCATAACTTAGGCCATGTCACTACTCCCAACTCAGGCACTGACGCTGTTCCTAACTAAGGGTCTGACACTACTCCAAACTGAGACACTGACACTCTTCCAAATTAAGGCCTTGACACTACTCTTAACTCAGGCCCTGACACTGTCCATAATAAAGACCCTGACAAAAATCCCAACTTAGGCACTGACAATGTCCGTAACTAAGGCCCTGACGCTATTCCCATTTCAGCCACTGACACTGTCCCTAACTATGGCCCTGACACTACTCCCAATGCAAGCACTGGCGCTGTCCCTAACTAAGGCATTGGCACTACTCCCAACTCGCCCTGGCGCTGTCCCTAACTAAGGCTCTGACACTACTCCCAATTCAGGCAATGACAGTGTCCCTAACTGAGGCAATGATACTACTCCCAACTCAAGCACTAAGGCTCTGGATCATTGTGATGACCAGCGCCAAGGAGCATTGTGATGACAAGGGCGTGGAGCATTGTGATGACAGTGGTCATGGAACATTGTGACGATAAGGGCATCGAGCCGAGTTAGGGACAGTCTAGCGGCCTTGGGACTAAATTCAGTGCCTGAATTAGGCACAGCATAAGGTCTTTAGTTAGCATACGAGGTAGGACATTAGCTCGGGACAGGGTTAGGGTAAAGGCTTGGAATCGTGTCAGCAAATGACCTAAGGATAGTGTGAAGACCTTTGTTACTGAGACTCTCAGGGACTTCTTCAGAAGCAGTGTTAGGGCTTCAGGTAGGGACAGCATCAGGGCCTGACTTAGGGAGAGCGACAGGGCCTGAGTGAGGCCTAATGTCAGGCCCTTAGCTGGGGACACTGTCAGGGAATGACTTAGGAGCAGCATCAGTGCCTTTGTTGGATCAGCTTTAGGCTCTTAGGTAAAGACATGACCGGAGCCCTAGTTAGTCACAGCGTCAAGGCCTCAGTTAGGGAAAGCTTCAGGGTCTGAGTTACAGACAGCCTCAGGTCTTCACTTAAAGACAGCCACAGGGCTTTCTTAGGGACAGTGTCAGGACCTTGGTTAGAAATGAGTCAGGATATTAGCTCAGGAGAGTGTCAGGATTTTAGTTTTTGCTGGCAGCAGGGCCTCTATTAAGGACAGATTCCGGGCCTTTGTTAGATTCAGTGTCATGGCCTTAGTTAGGAGTAGTCAGGGCCTTAGTTAGGGAGAGCATGAGGGTTTCAGTTCGCATAAGATGCAGGAGATTATCTCGGGACAGAGTCAGGTTCCAGGCCAGAGATAGTGAAAGGAAATGACCAAGGGATAACGAGAAGACCTTAGTTATTGAGAGCATCAGGGCCTTAGTTAGCAGCAGCGTGAGCACCTTAATCAGGACCAGCGCCAGGGCTTGATGTATGGACAGCATCAGAGCCTAAGTAAGGTACAGCAACAGGGCCTAAGTGAGGCCTATCTTTAGGGCCTGAGTAAGGGACAGTATCAGGGCATGACTTAGGAGCAGCATAAAGGCCTCTGTAGGATCAGCATTAGGGTCTTCGTTAAAGCTATTATCAGGGCCTCCGTTAGGGATAGCCTCAAGGCCTCACTTAGGGACAGCGTCAGGGCTTACTTTGGGAAAGTTTCAGGACCTTGGTAAGACATGGGTCAGGCTATTAGCTCAGGATAATATCAGGTGTTCAGATATTGACGGCAGCAGGGCCTTAGTTAGAGGCAGTGTCAGGGCCTAAGTTAGGACTAGCATCAGAGCCTTTGTTAGGTACAGTGTCAGTGACTGAGTTAGGTGTAGTGTCAGAGCCTTAGTTAGGGACAGTGTCAGGGCCTGCATTAGGACGAGCCTCCAGGCCTCAGTTAGGGACAGGTTCACGGCCTCGGACCTAAATTCAGGGCCTCATTTAGGGACAGAATCAGGGATTTAGCTAGCATAAGGGAATCTACAGCTGAAAGCAACCTGAACACCACCTCAAGCAGATGCAGAAGTGAACCATGCACGCTCCTATGAAGGAAGATTCCACAGCAGTTGAGTACATTTTGTTTAAAGTTAGTAACACTATAAAAATTATGTTTGGAAGAAAACTATATTCAGAAGATGAAAGAATCTCGTTCTAAAGAATCTCTTTAGCTAATCTCGACATTAGCTAAAGAGAAGGTTAGGTTAAGGTCTAGGGAGAGTGTCAGGAAATGACCTAGGGATAGTGTCAAGACCTTAGTTACTTAGCACATCAGGACCTAATTTAGGAGCAGTGAGTGTCAGGGCTTTGGGTAGGAACAGCGTCACAGCCTGACTTAGGGAGTGGGACAGGGCCTGAGTGAGGCCTAGCGTCAGGGCCTTAGCTAGAGACAGTGTCAAGGCATGACTTAGGAGCAGCCTAAGAGCCATGGTAGGATCAGCCTCAGGGGCTATGTTAAAGATATTATCAGGGCCTCTGTTAGGGACAGCCTCAAGGCCTCACTTCGAGACAGCATCAGGGCTGCCTTAGGGACAGTTTCAGGACCTTGGTAAGAGATGGGTCAAGAAATTAGCTCAGGATAGTGTCAGGACTTTAGCTATTGACGGCAGCAGGGCCTTAGTTAGGGACAGTGTCAGGCCCTGAATTAGGACGAACATCGAGGCCTTAGGTACGGACAGGGTCACAGCCTCGAGAGTAATTTTAGGCCCTTAGTTAAGGACAGCAGCAGGGCTGTAGTTAGCATAAGAGGCACGACACTTCCTAGGGACAGGCTCAGGTTATGGTCTAGGGAGAGTGTCAGGAAAGGACCTAAGCATAGTGTCAAAACCTTAGTTACTGAGAGTATCAGATCCTTATTTAGAACCAGTGTCAGGGCTTCAGGTAGGGACAGCATCAGAGCCTGACTTAGGCAGAGCGACAGGGCCTGAGTGAGGCCTAGCGTCAGGCCCTTAGCTGAGGACACTGTCAGGGCATGACTTAGGAACAGAATCAGCGCCTCTGTTGGATCAGCCTTAGCGTCTTTGTTACAGATATGATCAGGGCCTGACTTAGTCACAGCTTCAAGGCCTCACTTAGGGAAAGCTTCAGGGCCTGAGTTAGGGACAGCCTCAGTTCTTAACATAGGGACAGCGACAGGGCTTTCTTAGGGACAGTGTCAGGACCTTGGTTAGAAATATGTCAGGATATTAACTCAGGCTAGTGTCCAGTTTTTAGTTATTGCTGACAGCAGGGCCTATATTAGGGGCAAATTCTGAGCCTTACTTCGAGACAGTGTCAGGGCCTGAGTTAGGACTAGCATCAGAGCCCTTGTAAAGTACAGTGTCAGGGACTGAGTTAGGTGTAGTGTCAGGGCTTTAGTTAGGGACAGTGTCAGCGCCTCAGTTAGGATGAGCCTCCAACCTCAGTTAGGGACAGCTTGACGGCCTCGGGACTAATTTCAGGCTCTTAGTTCGAGACAGCATCAGGGATTTAGTTAGCATAAGAGGCTCGACAATAGCTAAAGACAAGTTTAGGTTAAGATCTAGGGATAGTGTCAGGAAATGACCTAGGGATAGTGGCAAGACCATAGCTAATTAGAGCATCAGTGCCTAATTTAGGCCCAGTGTCAGGGCTTCAGGTAGGGACAGAGTCTTAGCCTGACTTAGGGAGAGCGACAGGGCCTGAGTGATGCCTAGAGTCAGGGCCTTAGCTATGGACAGCGTCAGGGCATGACATAGGATCAACATAAGGGTCTCTGTAAGATCAGCATTAGAGTTTCGTTCAAGACATTATCAGGACCTCTGTGAGGGACAGCCTCAGGGCCTCACTTAGGGACAGTGTCAGGGCTAACTTTGGGAGAGTTTCAGGACCTTGGTAAGACATGGGTCAGGGTATTAGCTCAGGATAATGTCAGGACTTTAGATATTGATGGTAGCAGCGCCTACGTTAGGGAAAGTTTCAAGGCGTTAGTTAGGAGTAGCGGGCCTCTGATAGGTCCAGTGTCAGATCCTCAGTTAGCAATAGTGTTAGGGCCTTAGTTAGGGACAGTGTCAGGGCCGGATGTAGGGCGAGCATCTAGGCCTTCGTTCGGGACAGGTTCATGGTCTTGGGACTAAATTCCGTGCCTGAGGTAGGCACAGCCTAAGGGCTTCAGTTAGCATAAGAGGCAGGACATTAGCTAGTGACCGTGTCAGTTTAACATCTAGGGAAAGTGTCAGGAAATGACCTAAGGATAGTGTGAAGACCTTTGTTACGGAGACTCTCAGGGCCTTATTCAGAACCAGTGTTAGGGCTTCAGGTAGGGACAGCATCAGAGCCTGACTTAGGGAGAGCGATAGGGTCTGAGTGAGGCCTAGCATCAGACACTTAGTGGGGGACACTATCGGGGCATGACTTAGGAGCAGCATCAGGGCCTCTGTTGGATCAGCCTTAGGGTCTTAGTTAAAGTCATGATCAGGGTCTGAGTTAGTCACAGCATCAAGGCCTGAGTTAGTTAGGGAAAGCTTCAGGGCCTCACTTAGGGACAGCGTCAGGGCTTACTTTGGGACAGTTTCAGGACCTTGGTAAGACATGGGTCAGGTTATTAGCTCCGGATAATGTCAGGACTTTCGATGTTGATGGCAGCAGGCCTTGGTTAGAGACAGTGTCAGGCCCTGAGTTACGACTAGCATCAGAGCCTTTGTTAGATACAATGTACGGGACTGAATTAGGAGTAGAGTCAGGGCCTTAGTTAGTGACAGTGTCAGGGCCTGACTTAGGGAGAGCGACAGGGCCTGAGTGAGGCTTAGCATCAGGCCCTTAGCTGGGCACACTGTCAGGGCATGACTTTGGAGCAGCATCAGCGTCTTTGCTGGATCAGCATTAAGGTCTTCGTTAGGTACATGATCAGGGCCTGAATTAGTCACAGCTTCAAGGCTTCAGTTAAGGAAAGCTTCAGGGCCTGAGTTAGGGACAGCCTCAGGTCTTCACTTAGGGACAGCGTCAGGGCTTACTTTGGGACAGTTTCAGGACCTTGGAAAGACATAGGTCAGGATAGTAGCTCAGGATAATGGCAGGACTTTTGATAGTGATGGCAGCAGGGCCTTAGTTACAGACGGTTTCAGGGCCTGAGTTAGGCCTCGCATCAGAGACTTTGTTAGGTACAGTGGAAGGGACTGAGTTAGGAGTAGTGTCAGGGCCTTGCTTAGGGACAGTGTCAGGGTCTGATTTAGGTGTACTGTCTGAGACCTAGTTAGGGACAGTGCTAGGGCCTGAGTTAGGATTAGTGTCAAGGCCTTATTTAGGACCAATTTCAGGGCTTTAGTTTGGACTAGCAACAAAGCCTTTGTTAGGTAGCATGTCGGGGCCTCAGTTAGGCGTAGTGTCAGGGCCATTGTTAGGGACAGTATCAGAGCCTGACTTAGGAGAAGTTCAGGGCCTTAGCCAGGGAAAGTGTCAGGGCCTTAGTTAGGGACATTATCAGGGCCTGAATTAGCAGTAGTGTCAAAAGTCCTTAGTGAGGAGAGTAAGGAGTAAGTCAGGACTCAGGCCCTGACACTGTTCTTAAATAAGGCCCTGACATTCCCTGTAACACAGGTCCTGATCTGATTCCTATCATAGGCGCTGATGTTGGACTTAACTAAGGCCCTGACACTGGTCCTAACTAAAGCTGTGACACTACTCTTAACTCAGGCCCTGACACTGTCCCTAACAAAGCCTCTGACACTACTCCTAAATCAGGCACTGACACTGTCCCTAACTAAGGCCCTGACATACACCTAACTCAGGCCCTGACACTGTCTCTAACTAAGGCCCTGATACTACTCCAAACTCAGCACTGACACTGTCACTAACTAAGGCCCTGACACTATTCATAGCTCACGCCCTAACACAACTCCGAAATCATGCCCTGACAATGTCCCTAACTAAGGCCCTGACACTATTCCTAACTCAGGCGCTGACACAATACTTAAGGAAGGCCCTGACATTACTCCTAACTCAGGCCCTGAAAAGGTCCCTAACTAAGGCCGACACAACTCCTAACTCAGGCACTAACACTGTCCCTAAATAAGGCCCTGAAACTATTCCTAACTGAGGCGCTGATACAATACCTAACGAAGGCACTGATGCTACTCCTAACTAAGGCCCTGACACTACTCCTATCTCAAGCAATGACACTGTCCCTAACTTAGGCCCTGACTCTACTCCTGACTCAGGCACTGACACTGGCCCTACCTTAGGCCCTGACACTACTCCTAACTAAGCAACTGACACTGTCCCTAACTAAGGCCCGGATACTACTCCTTACTCAGGCACTGACAATATCACTAACTAAGGCCGTGACACTACTCCCAAAATAGGCACTGAGACTGTCCCGAAATATGCCCTGACAGTACTCCGAACTCAGGCACTGACACTGTCCTTAACTAAGGCCCTGATACTACTTCCACCTCAGGCACTGACACTCTCCCTAAGTAAGCCCTGACATTACTCCCAATTCCGGCATTGACACTTTCGCTTACTAAGGCCCTGAAACTACTCACAACTCAGGCCCTTACACTGTTACTAACTACCGGTCTCAGACTACTCCTAACTCAGGCCCTGGCACTGTCCGTAACTTAGGCTCTGGCACTATTCCTAACTCAGACACTGACGCTGTCCCTTAACTAAGGGTCTGACACTCCTCCCAACTCAGACAGTGACACTCTATCAATTTAAGGCCTTGACACTACTCTTAACTCAGGCCCTGACACAGTCCATAATAAAGACCCTGAAACTAATCCCAACTCAGGCCCTGGCACTGTCCGTAACTAAGGGCCTGACACTACTTCCATCTCAGCAACTGACACCATCCCTAACTATGGCCCTGACACTATTCCCAACTCAGGCACTGACACTGTCACTAAATAAGGCCATTACACTTCTCTTAACTCAACAACTGGCACTCTCCGTAACTAAGGCTTTGACACAATACTTAACTCATGCCCTGACACTGTCCTTAACTAAGACCCTGAGAGTACTCCCAACTCAGTCACTGACACTGTTCCTAACTACGGCCCAGAGACTACTCCCAATTCAGGCCCTGACACTGTCCCTAACTAAGGCACTGATATTACTCCCAACTCAGGCACTGACACTGTCCCTAACTAAGGCCCTGACACTACTCCCAACTCAGGCACTGACACTGTCCCTAACTAAGGCCCTGACACGACTCCCATCTCAGCCACTGACACTGTCCCTAAGGCCCTGACACTACCTCCAACTCAGGCACTGACACTATCCCTAACTACAGCCCTGACACTTCTCCTAACTCAGGCACTTACTAATGTCCTGACACAACTCCCAACTCAGGCACTGACATTGTTCCTAACAAAGGCCCTGACACTAATCCCAACATAGGCACTGAGACTGTCCCGAAATACGCCCTGACAGTACTCCCAACTCAGGCACTGACACTGTCCCTAACTAAGGCCCTGACACTACTCCCAAACTAGGCACTGACATTGTCCCTAACTAAGGCCCTGACATTACTCTCAACTCAGGCACTAACACTGTCCCTAACTAAGGACTTGACACTCCTCTTAACTCAGGCCCTGGCACAGTCCCTAACAAAGGCCTGCCACTTCCCCCAACTCTGGCACTGAGAGTGTCCCTAACTACGGCCATCACACTACTCCTAACTCAGGCACTGATGCTATCCCTAACTAAGGCTCTGACACTACTCCCAACACAGGCATTGACACTGTCCCTAACTAAGGCCCTCACACTACTACTTACTTAGGCACTGACACGCTACCTAACTAAGGCCCTGAGACTACTTCTACCTCAGACCCTGACACTGTCCCTAACGAAGGGCCTGATACTACTCCCAACACAGGCACTGACACTCTCCCTAACTAAGGCCTTGACACTACTTTTAACTCATGCCCTGAAGCTGTCCCAAAAGAGACCCTGAGACTATTCCCAACTCAGGCACTGACACTCTCCCTAACTAAGACCCTGACACTACTCCCATCTCAGCCACTGACACTGTCCCTAATGCCCTGACACTACTTCCAACTCAGGCACTGACACTGTCCCTAACTAGGCCCTGACACTACTCCCAACTCAGGCACTGACACTGTCACTAACTAAGGCCCTGACATAACTGCCAACTCCGGCACTGACACTTTCTCTAACTACGGCCCTGAAACTACTCACAACTCAGGCCCTGACACTGTTCCTAACTACCGGTCTCAGACTACTCCTAACTTAGGCCCTGACACTATTCCTAACACAGTCCCTGACACTGTCCCTAACTAAGGTCCTGAGACGATTCCTAACTCAGACCCTGACACTGTCCATAACTTAGGCCATGTCACTACTCCCAACTCAGGCACTGACGCTGTTCCTAACTAAGGGTCTGACACTACTCCAAACTGAGACACTGACACTCTTCCAAATTAAGGCCTTGACACTACTCTTAACTCAGGCCCTGACACTGTCCATAATAAAGACCCTGACAAAAATCCCAACTTAGGCACTGACAATGTCCGTAACTAAGGCCCTGACGCTATTCCCATTTCAGCCACTGACACTGTCCCTAACTATGGCCCTGACACTACTCCCAATGCAAGCACTGGCGCTGTCCCTAACTAAGGCATTGGCACTACTCCCAACTCGCCCTGGCGCTGTCCCTAACTAAGGCTCTGACACTACTCCCAATTCAGGCAATGACAGTGTCCCTAACTGAGGCAATGATACTACTCCCAACTCAAGCACTAAGGCTCTGGATCATTGTGATGACCAGCGCCAAGGAGCATTGTGATGACAAGGGCGTGGAGCATTGTGATGACAGTGGTCATGGAACATTGTGACGATAAGGGCATCGAGCCGAGTTAGGGACAGTCTAGCGGCCTTGGGACTAAATTCAGTGCCTGAATTAGGCACAGCATAAGGTCTTTAGTTAGCATACGAGGTAGGACATTAGCTCGGGACAGGGTTAGGGTAAAGGCTTGGAATCGTGTCAGCAAATGACCTAAGGATAGTGTGAAGACCTTTGTTACTGAGACTCTCAGGGACTTCTTCAGAAGCAGTGTTAGGGCTTCAGGTAGGGACAGCATCAGGGCCTGACTTAGGGAGAGCGACAGGGCCTGAGTGAGGCCTAATGTCAGGCCCTTAGCTGGGGACACTGTCAGGGAATGACTTAGGAGCAGCATCAGTGCCTTTGTTGGATCAGCTTTAGGCTCTTAGGTAAAGACATGACCGGAGCCCTAGTTAGTCACAGCGTCAAGGCCTCAGTTAGGGAAAGCTTCAGGGTCTGAGTTACAGACAGCCTCAGGTCTTCACTTAAAGACAGCCACAGGGCTTTCTTAGGGACAGTGTCAGGACCTTGGTTAGAAATGAGTCAGGATATTAGCTCAGGAGAGTGTCAGGATTTTAGTTTTTGCTGGCAGCAGGGCCTCTATTAAGGACAGATTCCGGGCCTTTGTTAGATTCAGTGTCATGGCCTTAGTTAGGAGTAGTCAGGGCCTTAGTTAGGGAGAGCATGAGGGTTTCAGTTCGCATAAGATGCAGGAGATTATCTCGGGACAGAGTCAGGTTCCAGGCCAGAGATAGTGAAAGGAAATGACCAAGGGATAACGAGAAGACCTTAGTTATTGAGAGCATCAGGGCCTTAGTTAGCAGCAGCGTGAGCGCCTTAATCAGGACCAGCGCCAGGGCTTGATGTATGGACAGCATCAGAGCCTAAGTAAGGTACAGCAACAGGGCCTAAGTGAGGCCTATCTTTAGGGCCTGAGTAAGGGACAGTATCAGGGCATGACTTAGGAGCAGCATAAAGGCCTCTGTAGGATCAGCATTAGGGTCTTCGTTAAAGCTATTATCAGGGCCTCCGTTAGGGATAGCCTCAAGGCCTCACTTAGGGACAGCGTCAGGGCTTACTTTGGGAAAGTTTCAGGACCTTGGTAAGACATGGGTCAGGCTATTAGCTCAGGATAATATCAGGTGTTCAGATATTGACGGCAGCAGGGCCTTAGTTAGAGGCAGTGTCAGGGCCTAAGTTAGGACTAGCATCAGAGCCTTTGTTAGGTACAGTGTCAGTGACTGAGTTAGGTGTAGTGTCAGAGCCTTAGTTAGGGACAGTGTCAGGGCCTGCATTAGGACGAGCCTCCAGGCCTCAGTTAGGGACAGGTTCACGGCCTCGGACCTAAATTCAGGGCCTCATTTAGGGACAGAATCAGGGATTTAGCTAGCATAAGGGAATCTACAGCTGAAAGCAACCTGAACACCACCTCAAGCAGATGCAGAAGTGAACCATGCACGCTCCTATGAAGGAAGATTCCACAGCAGTTGAGTACATGTTGTTTAAAGTTAGTAACACTATAAAAATTATGTTTGGAAGAAAACTATATTCAGAAGATGAAAGAATCTCGTTCTAAAGAATCTCTTTAGCTAATCTCGACATTAGCTAAAGAGAAGGTTAGGTTAAGGTCTAGGGAGAGTGTCAGGAAATGACCTAGGGATAGTGTCAAGACCTTAGTTACTTAGCACATCAGGACCTAATTTAGGAGCAGTGAGTGTCAGGGCTTCGGGTAGGAACAGCGTCAGAGCCTGACTTAGGGAGTGGGACAGGGCCTGAGTGAGGCCTAGCGTCAGGGCCTTAGCTAGAGACAGTGTCAAGGCATGACTTAGGAGCAGCCTAAGAGCCATGGTAGGATCAGCCTCAGGGGCTATGTTAAAGATATTATCAGGGCCTCTGTTAGGGACAGCCTCAAGGCCTCACTTCGAGACAGCATCAGGGCTGCCTTAGGGACAGTTTCAGGACCTTGGTAAGAGATGGGTCAAGAAATTAGCTCAGGATAGTGTCAGGACTTTAGCTATTGACGGCAGCAGGGCCTTAGTTAGGGACAGTGTCAGGCCCTGAATTAGGACGAACATCGAGGCCTTAGGTACGGACAGGGTCACAGCCTCGAGAGTAATTTTAGGCCCTTAGTTAAGGACAGCAGCAGGGCTGTAGTTAGCATAAGAGGCACGACACTTCCTAGGGACAGGCTCAGGTTATGGTCTAGGGAGAGTGTCAGGAAAGGACCTAAGCATAGTGTCAAAACCTTAGTTACTGAGAGTATCAGATCCTTATTTAGAACCAGTGTCAGGGCTTCAGGTAGGGACAGCATCAGAGCCTGACTTAGGCAGAGCGACAGGGCCTGAGTGAGGCCTAGCGTCAGGCCCTTAGCTGAGGACACTGTCAGGGCATGACTTAGGAACAGAATCAGCGCCTCTGTTGGATCAGCCTTAGCGTCTTTGTTACAGATATGATCAGGGCCTGACTTAGTCACAGCTTCAAGGCCTCACTTAGGGAAAGCTTCAGGGCCTGAGTTAGGGACAGCCTCAGTTCTTAACATAGGGACAGCGACAGGGCTTTCTTAGGGACAGTGTCAGGACCTTGGTTAGAAATATGTCAGGATATTAACTCAGGCTAGTGTCCAGTTTTTAGTTATTGCTGACAGCAGGGCCTATATTAGGGGCAAATTCTGAGCCTTACTTCGAGACAGTGTCAGGGCCTGAGTTAGGACTAGCATCAGAGCCCTTGTAAAGTACAGTGTCAGGGACTGAGTTAGGTGTAGTGTCAGGGCTTTAGTTAGGGACAGTGTCAGCGCCTCAGTTAGGATGAGCCTCCAACCTCAGTTAGGGACAGCTTGACGGCCTCGGGACTAATTTCAGGCTCTTAGTTCGAGACAGCATCAGGGATTTAGTTAGCATAAGAGGCTCGACAATAGCTAAAGACAAGTTTAGGTTAAGATCTAGGGATAGTGTCAGGAAATGACCTAGGGAGAGTGGCAAGACCATAGCTAATTAGAGCATCAGTGCCTAATTTAGGCCCAGTGTCAGGGCTTCAGGTAGGGACAGAGTCTTAGCCTGACTTAGGGAGAGCGACAGGGCCTGAGTGATGCCTAGAGTCAGGGCCTTAGCTATGGACAGCGTCAGGGCATGACATAGGATCAACATAAGGGTCTCTGTAAGATCAGCATTAGAGTTTCGTTCAAGACATTATCAGGACCTCTGTGAGGGACAGCCTCAGGGCCTCACTTAGGGACAGTGTCAGGGCTAACTTTGGGAGAGTTTCAGGACCTTGGTAAGACATGGGTCAGGGTATTAGCTCAGGATAATGTCAGGACTTTAGATATTGATGGTAGCAGCGCCTACGTTAGGGAAAGTTTCAAGGCGTTAGTTAGGAGTAGCGGGCCTCTGATAGGTCCAGTGTCAGATCCTCAGTTAGCAATAGTGTTAGGGCCTTAGTTAGGGACAGTGTCAGGGCCGGATGTAGGGCGAGCATCTAGGCCTTCGTTCGGGACAGGTTCATGGTCTTGGGACTAAATTCCGTGCCTGAGGTAGGCACAGCCTAAGGGCTTCAGTTAGCATAAGAGGCAGGACATTAGCTAGTGACCGTGTCAGTTTAACATCTAGGGAAAGTGTCAGGAAATGACCTAAGGATAGTGTGAAGACCTTTGTTACGGAGACTCTCAGGGCCTTATTCAGAACCAGTGTTAGGGGTTCAGGTAGGGACAGCATCAGAGCCTGACTTAGGGAGAGCGATAGGGTCTGAGTGAGGCCTAGCATCAGACACTTAGTGGGGGACACTATCGGGGCATGACTTAGGAGCAGCATCAGGGCCTCTGTTGGATCAGCCTTAGGGTCTTAGTTAAAGTCATGATCAGGGTCTGAGTTAGTCACAGCATCAAGGCCTGAGTTAGTTAGGGAAAGCTTCAGGGCCTCACTTAGGGACAGCGTCAGGGCTTACTTTGGGACAGTTTCAGGACCTTGGTAAGACATGGGTCAGGTTATTAGCTCCGGATAATGTCAGGACTTTCGATGTTGATGGCAGCAGGCCTTGGTTAGAGACAGTGTCAGGCCCTGAGTTACGACTAGCATCAGAGCCTTTGTTAGATACAATGTACGGGACTGAATTAGGAGTAGAGTCAGGGCCTTAGTTAGTGACAGTGTCAGGGCCTGACTTAGGGAGAGCGACAGGGCCTGAGTGAGGCTTAGCATCAGGCCCTTAGCTGGGCACACTGTCAGGGCATGACTTTGGAGCAGCATCAGCGTCTTTGCTGGATCAGCATTAAGGTCTTCGTTAGGTACATGATCAGGGCCTGAATTAGTCACAGCTTCAAGGCTTCAGTTAAGGAAAGCTTCAGGGCCTGAGTTAGGGACAGCCTCAGGTCTTCACTTAGGGACAGCGTCAGGGCTTACTTTGGGACAGTTTCAGGACCTTGGAAAGACATAGGTCAGGATAGTAGCTCAGGATAATGGCAGGACTTTTGATAGTGATGGCAGCAGGGCCTTAGTTACAGACGGTTTCAGGGCCTGAGTTAGGCCGAGCATCAGAGACTTTGTTAGGTACAGTGGAAGGGACTGAGTTAGGAGTAGTGTCAGGGCCTTGCTTAGGGACAGTGTCAGGGTCTGATTTAGGTGTACTGTCTGAGACCTAGTTAGGGACAGTGCTAGGGCCTGAGTTAGGATTAGTGTCAAGGCCTTATTGAGGACCAATTTCAGGGCTTTAGTTTGGACTAGCAACAAAGCCTTTGTTAGGTAGCATGTCGGGGCCTCAGTTAGGTGTAGTGTCAGGGCCATTGTTAGGGACAGTATCAGAGCCTGACTTAGGAGAAGTTCAGGGCCTTAGCCAGGGAAAGTGTCAGGGCCTTAGTTAGGGACATTATCAGGGCCTGAATTAGCAGTAGTGTCAAAAGTCCTTAGTGAGGAGAGTAAGGAGTAAGTCAGGACTCAGGCCCTGACACTGTTCTTAAATAAGGCCCTGACATTACCTGTAACACAGGTCCTGATCTGATTCCTATCATAGGCGCTGATGTTGGACTTAACTAAGGCCCTGACACTGGTCCTAACTAAAGCTGTGACACTACTCTTAACTCAGGCCCTGACACTGTCCCTAACAAAGCCTCTGACACTACTCCTAAATCAGGCACTGACACTGTCCCTAACTAAGGCCCTGACATACACCTAACTCAGGCCCTGACACTGTCTCTAACTAAGGCCCTGATACTACTCCAAACTCAGCACTGACACTGTCACTAACTAAGGCCCTGACACTATTCATAGCTCACGCCCTAACACAACTCCGAAATCATGCCCTGACAATGTCCCTAACTAAGGCCCTGACACTATTCCTAACTCAGGCGCTGACACAATACTTAAGGAAGGCCCTGACATTACTCCCAACTCAGGCCCTGAAAAGGTCCCTAACTAAGGCCGACACAACTCCTAACTCAGGCACTAACACTGTCCCTAAATAAGGCCCTGAAACTATTCCTAACTGAGGCGCTGATACAATACCTAACGAAGGCACTGATGCTACTCCTAACTAAGGCCCTGACACTACTCCTATCTCAAGCAATGACACTGTCCCTAACTTAGGCCCTGACTCTACTCCTGACTCAGGCACTGACACTGGCCCTACCTTAGGCCCTGACACTACTCCTAACTAAGCAACTGACACTGTCCCTAACTAAGGCCCGGATACTACTCCTTACTCAGGCACTGACAATATCACTAACTAAGGCCGTGACACTACTCCCAAAATAGGCACTGAGACTGTCCCGAAATATGCCCTGACAGTACTCCGAACTCAGGCACTGACACTGTCCTTAACTAAGGCCCTGATACTACTTCCACCTCAGGCACTGACACTCTCCCTAAGTAAGCCCTGACATTACTCCCAATTCCGGCATTGACACTTTCGCTTACTAAGGCCCTGAAACTACTCACAACTCAGGCCCTTACACTGTTACTAACTACCGGTCTCAGACTACTCCTAACTCAGGCCCTGGCACTGTCCGTAACTTAGGCTCTGGCACTATTCCTAACTCAGACACTGACGCTGTCCCTTAACTAAGGGTCTGACACTCCTCCCAACTCAGACAGTGACACTCTATCAATTTAAGGCCTTGACACTACTCTTAACTCAGGCCCTGACACA
Source organism: Balaenoptera acutorostrata (assembly GCF_949987535.1). NCBI lineage: Eukaryota > Metazoa > Chordata > Mammalia > Artiodactyla > Balaenopteridae > Balaenoptera > Balaenoptera acutorostrata. The sequence continues at coordinate 667,982 of NW_026646170.1, forward strand.
GTCCATAATAAAGACCCTGAAACTAATCCCAACTCAGGCCCTGGCACTGTCCGTAACTAAGGGCCTGACACTACTTCCATCTCAGCAACTGACACCATCCCTAACTATGGCCCTGACACTATTCCCAACTCAGGCACTGACACTGTCACTAAATAAGGCCATTACACTTCTCTTAACTCAACAACTGGCACTCTCCGTAACTAAGGCTTTGACACAATACTTAACTCATGCCCTGACACTGTCCTTAACTAAGACCCTGAGAGTACTCCCAACTCAGTCACTGACACTGTTCCTAACTACGGCCCAGAGACTACTCCCAATTCAGGCCCTGACACTGTCCCTAACTAAGGCACTGATATTACTCCCAACTCAGGCACTGACACTGTCCCTAACTAAGGCCCTGACACGACTCCCATCTCAGCCACTGACACTGTCCCTAACTACAGCCCTGACACTTCTCCTAACTCAGGCACTTACTAATGTCCTGACACAACTCCCAACTCAGGCACTGACATTGTTCCTAACAAAGGCCCTGACACTAATCCCAACATAGGCACTGAGACTGTCCCGAAATACGCCCTGACAGTACTCCCAACTCAGGCAATGACACTGTCCCTAACTAAGGCCCTGACACTACTCCCAAACTAGGCACTGACATTGTCCCTAACTAAGGCCCTGACATTACTCTCAACTCAGGCACTAACACTGTCCCTAACTAAGGACTTGACACTCCTCTTAACTCAGGCCCTGGCACAGTCCCTAACAAAGGCCTGCCACTTCCCCCAACTCTAGCACTGAGAGTGTCCCTAACTACGGCCATCACACTACTCCTAACTCAGACACTGATGCTATCCCTAACTAAGGCTCTGACACTACTCCCAACACAGGCATTGACACTGTCCCTAACTAAGGCCCTCACACTACTACTTACTTAGGCACTGACACGCTACCTAACTAAGGCCCTGAGACTACTTCTACCTCAGACCCTGACACTGTCCCTAACCAAGGGCCTGATACTACTCCCAACACAGGCACTGACACTCTCCCTAACTAAGGCCTTGACACTACTTTTAACTCATGCCCTGAAGCTGTCCCAAAAGAGACCCTGAGACTATTCCCAACTCAGGCACTGACACTCTCCCTAACTAAGACCCTGACACTACTCCCATCTCAGCCACTGACACTGTCCCTAATGCCCTGACACTACTTCCAACTCAGGCACTGACACTGTCCCTAACTAGGCCCTGACACTACTCCCAACTCAGGCACTGACACTGTCACTAACTAAGGCCCTGACATAACTGCCAACTCCGGCACTGACACTTTCTCTAACTACGGCCCTGAAACTACTCACAACTCAGGCCCTGACACTGTTCCTAACTACCGGTCTCAGACTACTCCTAACTTAGGCCCTGACACTATTCCTAACACAGTCCCTGACACTGTCCCTAACTAAGGTCCTGAGACGATTCCTAACTCAGACCCTGACACTGTCCATAACTTAGGCCATGTCACTACTCCCAACTCAGGCACTGACGCTGTTCCTAACTAAGGGTCTGACACTACTCCAAACTGAGACACTGACACTCTTCCAAATTAAGGCCTTGACACTACTCTTAACTCAGGCCCTGACACTGTCCATAATAAAGACCCTGACAAAAATCCCAACTTAGGCACTGACAATGTCCCTAACTATGGCCCTGACACTACTCCCAATGCAAGCACTGGCGCTGTCCCTGACTAAGGCATTGGCACTACTCCCAACTCGCCCTGGCGCTGTCCCTAACTAAGGCTCTGACACTACTCCCAATTCAGGCAATGACAGTGTCCCTAACTGAGGCAATGATACTACTCCCAACTCAAGCACTAAGGCTCTGGATCATTGTGATGACCAGCGCCAAGGAGCATTGTGATGACAAGGGCGTGGAGCATTGTGATGACAGTGGTCATGGAACATTGTGACGATAAGGGCATCGAGCCGAGTTAGGGACAGTCTAGCGGCCTTGGGACTAAATTCAGTGCCTGAATTAGGCACAGCATAAGGTCTTTAGTTAGCATACGAGGTAGGACATTAGCTCGGGACAGGGTTAGGGTAAAGGCTTGGAATCGTGTCAGCAAATGACCTAAGGATAGTGTGAAGACCTTTGTTACTGAGACTCTCAGGGACTTCTTCAGAAGCAGTGTTAGGGCTTCAGGTAGGGACAGCATCAGGGCCTGACTTAGGGAGAGCGACAGGGCCTGAGTGAGGCCTAATGTCAGGCCCTTAGCTGGGGACACTGTCAGGGAATGACTTAGGAGCAGCATCAGTGCCTTTGTTGGATCAGCTTTAGGCTCTTAGGTAAAGACATGACCGGAGCCCTAGTTAGTCACAGCGTCAAGGCCTCAGTTAGGGAAAGCTTCAGGGTCTGAGTTACAGACAGCCTCAGGTCTTCACTTAAAGACAGCCACAGGGCTTTCTTAGGGACAGTGTCAGGACCTTGGTTAGAAATGAGTCAGGATATTAGCTCAGGAGAGTGTCAGGATTTTAGTTTTTGCTGGCAGCAGGGCCTCTATTAAGGACAGATTCTGGGCCTTTGTTAGATTCAGTGTCATGGCCTTAGTTAGGAGTAGTCAGGGCCTTAGTTAGGGAGAGCATGAGGGTTTCAGTTCGCATAAGATGCAGGAGATTATCTCGGGACAGAGTCAGGTTCCAGGCCAGAGATAGTGAAAGGAAATGACCAAGGGATAACGAGAAGACCTTAGTTATTGAGAGCATCAGGGCCTTAGTTAGCAGCAGCGTGAGCACCTTAATCAGGACCAGCGCCAGGGCTTGATGTATGGACAGCATCAGAGCCTAAGTAAGGTACAGCAACAGGGCCTAAGTGAGGCCTATCTTTAGGGCCTGAGTAAGGGACAGTATCAGGGCATGACTTAGGAGCAGCATAAAGGCCTCTGTAGGATCAGCATTAGGGTCTTCGTTAAAGCTATTATCAGGGCCTCCGTTAGGGATAGCCTCAAGGCCTCACTTAGGGACAGCGTCAGGGCTTACTTTGGGAAAGTTTCAGGACCTTGGTAAGACATGGGTCAGGCTATTAGCTCAGGATAATATCAGGTGTTCAGATATTGACGGCAGCAGGGCCTTAGTTAGAGGCAGTGTCAGGGCCTAAGTTAGGACTAGCATCAGAGCCTTTGTTAGGTACAGTGTCAGTGACTGAGTTAGGTGTAGTGTCAGAGCCTTAGTTAGGGACAGTGTCAGGGCCTGCATTAGGACGAGCCTCCAGGCCTCAGTTAGGGACAGGTTCACGGCCTCGGACCTAAATTCAGGGCCTCATTTAGGGACAGAATCAGGGATTTAGCTAGCATAAGGGAATCTACAGCTGAAAGCAACCTGAACACCACCTCAAGCAGATGCAGAAGTGAACCATGCACGCTCCTATGAAGGAAGATTCCACAGCAGTTGAGTACATTTTGTTTAAAGTTAGTAACACTATAAAAGTTAGGTTTGGAAGAAAACTATATTCAGAAGATGAAAGAATCTCGTTCTAAAGAATCTCTTTAGCTAATCTCGACATTAGCTAAAGAGAAGGTTAGGTTAAGGTCTAGGGAGAGTGTCAGGAAATGACCTAGGGATAGTGTCAAGACGTTAGTTACTTAGCACATCAGGACCTAATTTAGGAGCAGTGAGTGTCAGGGCTTCGGGTAGGAACAGCGTCAGAGCCTGACTTAGGGAGTGGGACAGGGCCTGAGTGAGGCCTAGCGTCAGGGCCTTAGCTAGAGACAGTGTCAAGGCATGACTTAGGAGCAGCCTAAGAGCCATGGTAGGATCAGCCTCAGGGGCTATGTTAAAGATATTATCAGGGCCTCTGTTAGGGACAGCCTCAAGGCCTCACTTCGAGACAGCATCAGGGCTGCCTTAGGGACAGTTTCAGGACCTTGGTAAGAGATGGGTCAAGAAATTAGCTCAGGATAGTGTCAGGACTTTAGCTATTGACGGCAGCAGGGCCTTAGTTAGGGACAGTGTGAGGCCCTGAATTAGGACGAACATCGAGGCCTTAGGTACGGACAGGGTCACAGCCTCGAGAGTAATTTTAGGCCCTTAGTTAAGGACAGCAGCAGGGCTGTAGTTAGCATAAGAGGCACGACATTTGCTAGGGACAGGCTCAGGTTATGGTCTAGGGAGAGTGTCAGGAAAGGACCTAAGCATAGTGTCAAAACCTTAGTTACTGAGAGTATCAGATCCTTATTTAGAACCAGTGTCAGGGCTTCAGGTAGGGACAGCATCAGAGCCTGACTTAGGCAGAGCGACAGGGCCTGAGTGAGGCCTAGCGTCAGGCCCTTAGCTGAGGACACTGTCAGGGCATGACTTAGGAACAGAATCAGCGCCTCTGTTGGATCAGCCTTAGCGTCTTTGTTACAGATATGATCAGGGCCTGACTTAGTCACAGCTTCAAGGCCTCACTTAGGGAAAGCTTCAGGGCCTGAGTTAGGGACAGCCTCAGTTCTTAACATAGGGACAGCGACAGGGCTTTCTTAGGGACAGTGTCAGGACCTTGGTTAGAAATATGTCAGGATATTAACTCAGGCTAGTGTCCAGTTTTTAGTTATTGCTGACAGCAGGGCCTATATTAGGGGCAAATTCTGAGCCTTACTTCGAGACAGTGTCAGGGCCTGAGTTAGGACTAGCATCAGAGCCCTTGTAAAGTACAGTGTCAGGGACTGAGTTAGGTGTAGTGTCAGGGCTTTAGTTAGGGACAGTGTCAGCGCCTCAGTTAGGATGAGCCTCCAACCTCAGTTAGGGACAGCTTGACGGCCTCGGGACTAATTTCAGGCTCTTAGTTCGAGACAGCATCAGGGATTTAGTTAGCATAAGAGGCTCGACAATAGCTAAAGACAAGTTTAGGTTAAGATCTAGGGAGAGTGTCAGGAAATGACCTAGGGATAGTGGCAAGACCATAGCTAATTAGAGCATCAGTGCCTAATTTAGGCCCAGTGTCAGGGCTTCAGGTAGGGACAGAGTCTTAGCCTGACTTAGGGAGAGCGACAGGGCCTGAGTGATGCCTAGAGTCAGGGCCTTAGCTATGGACAGCGTCAGGGCATGACATAGGATCAACATAAGGGTCTCTGTAAGATCAGCATTAGAGTTTCGTTCAAGACATTATCAGGACCTCTGTGAGGGACAGCCTCAGGGCCTCACTTAGGGACAGTGTCAGGGCTAACTTTGGGAGAGTTTCAGGACCTTGGTAAGACATGGGTCAGGGTATTAGCTCAGGATAATGTCAGGACTTTAGATATTGATGGTAGCAGCGCCTACGTTAGGGAAAGTTTCAAGGCGTTAGTTAGGAGTAGCGGGCCTCTGATAGGTCCAGTGTCAGATCCTCAGTTAGCAATAGTGTTAGGGCCTTAGTTAGGGACAGTGTCAGGGCCGGATGTAGGGCGAGCATCTAGGCCTTCGTTCGGGACAGGTTCATGGTCTTGGGACTAAATTCCGTGCCTGAGGTAGGCACAGCCTAAGGGCTTCAGTTAGCATAAGAGGCAGGACATTAGCTAGTGACCGTGTCAGTTTAACATCTAGGGAAAGTGTCAGGAAATGACCTAAGGATAGTGTGAAGACCTTTGTTACGGAGACTCTCAGGGCCTTATTCAGAACCAGTGTTAGGGGTTCAGGTAGGGACAGCATCAGAGCCTGACTTAGGGAGAGCGATAGGGTCTGAGTGAGGCCTAGCATCAGACACTTAGTGGGGGACACTATCGGGGCATGACTTAGGAGCAGCATCAGGGCCTCTGTTGGATCAGCCTTAGGGTCTTAGTTAAAGTCATGATCAGGGTCTGAGTTAGTCACAGCATCAAGGCCTGAGTTAGTTAGGGAAAGCTTCAGGGCCTCACTTAGGGACAGCGTCAGGGCTTACTTTGGGACAGTTTCAGGACCTTGGTCAGACATGGGTCAGGTTATTAGCTCCGGATAATGTCAGGACTTTCGATGTTGATGGCAGCAGGCCTTGGTTAGAGACAGTGTCAGGCCCTGAGTTACGACTAGCATCAGAGCCTTTGTTAGGTACAATGTACGGGACTGAATTAGGAGTAGAGTCAGGGCCTTAGTTAGTGACAGTGTCAGGGCCTGACTTAGGGAGAGCGACAGGGCCTGAGTGAGGCTTAGCATCAGGCCCTTAGCTGGGCACACTGTCAGGGCATGACTTTGGAGCAGCATCAGCGTCTTTGCTGGATCAGCATTAAGGTCTTCGTTAGGTACATGATCAGGGCCTGAATTAGTCACAGCTTCAAGGCTTCAGTTAAGGAAAGCTTCAGGGCCTGAGTTAGGGACAGCCTCAGGTCTTCACTTAGGGACAGCGTCAGGGCTTACTTTGGGACAGTTTCAGGACCTTGGAAAGACATAGGTCAGGATAGTAGCTCAGGATAATGGCAGGACTTTTGATAGTGATGGCAGCAGGGCCTTAGTTACAGACGGTTTCAGGGCCTGAGTTAGGCCGAGCATCAGAGACTTTGTTAGGTACAGTGGAAGGGACTGAGTTAGGAGTAGTGTCAGGGCCTTGCTTAGGGACAGTGTCAGGGTCTGATTTAGGTGTACTGTCTGAGACCTAGTTAGGGACAGTGCTAGGGCCTGAGTTAGGATTAGTGTCAAGGGCTTATTGAGGACCAATTTTAGGGCTTTAGTTTGGACTAGCAACAAAGCCTTTGTTAGGTAGCATGTCGGGGCCTCAGTTAGGTGTAGTGTCAGGGCCATTGTTAGGGACAGTATCAGGGCCTGACTTAGGAGAAGTTCAGGGCCTTAGCCAGGGAAAGTGTCAGGGCCTTAGTTAGGGACATTATCAGGGCCTGAATTAGCAGTAGTGTCAAAAGTCCTTAGTGAGGAGAGTAAGGAGTAAGTCAGGACTCAGGCCCTGACACTGTTCTTAAATAAGGCCCTGACATTCCCTGTAACACAGGTCCTGATCTGATTCCTATCATAGGCGCTGATGTTGGACTTAACTAAGGCCCTGACACTGGTCCTAACTAAAGCTGTGACACTACTCTTAACTCAGGCCCTGACACTGTCCCTAACAAAGCCATTGACACTACTCCTAAATCAGGCACTGACACTGTCCCTAACTAAGGCCCTGACATACACCTAACTCAGGCCCTGACACTGTCTCTAACTAAGGCCCTGATACTACTCCAAACTCAGCACTGACACTGTCACTAACTAAGGCCCTGACACTATTCATAGCTCACGCCCTAACACCACTCCGAAATCATGCCCTGACAGTGTCCCTAACTAAGGCCCTGACACTATTCCTAACTCAGGCGCTGACACAATACTTAAGGAAGGCCCTGACATTACTCCTAACTCAGGCCCTGAAAAGGTTCCTAACTAAGGCCGACACAACTCCTAACTCAGGCACTAACACTGTCCCTAAATAAGGCCCTGAAACTATTCCTAACTGAGGCGCTGATACAATACCTAAAGAAGGCACTGATGCTACTCCTAACTAAGGCCCTGACACTACTCCTATCTCAAGCAATGACACTGTCCCTAACTTAGGCCCTGACTCTACTCCTGACTCAGGCACTGACACTGGCCCTACCTTAGGCCCTGACACTACTCCTAACTAAGCAACTGACACTGTCCCTAACTAAGGCCCGGATACTACTCCTTACTCAGGCACTGACAATATCACTAACTAAGGCCGTGACACTACTCCCAAAATAGGCACTGAGACTGTCCCGAAATATGCCCTGACAGTACTCCGAACTCAGGCACTGACACTGTCCTTAACTAAGGCCCTGATACTACTTCCACCTCAGGCACTGACACTCTCCCTAAGTAAGCCCTGACATTACTCCCAATTCCGGCATTGACACTTTCGCTTACTAAGGCCCTGAAACTACTCACAACTCAGGCCCTTACACTGTTACTAACTACCGGTCTCAGACTACTCCTAACTCAGGCCCTGGCACTGTCCGTAACTTAGGCTCTGGCACTATTCCTAACTCAGACACTGACGCTGTCCCTTAACTAAGGGTCTGACACTCCTCCCAACTCAGACAGTGACACTCTATCAATTTAAGGCCTTGACACTACTCTTAACTCAGGCCCTGACACAGTCCATAATAAAGACCCTGAAACTAATCCCAACTCAGGCCCTGGCACTGTCCGTAACTAAGGGCCTGACACTACTTCCATCTCAGCAACTGACACCATCCCTAACTATGGCCCTGACACTATTCCCAACTCAGGCACTGACACTGTCACTAAATAAGGCCATTACACTTCTCTTAACTCAACAACTGGCACTCTCCGTAACTAAGGCTTTGACACAATACTTAACTCATGCCCTGACACTGTCCTTAACTAAGACCCTGAGAGTACTCCCAACTCAGTCACTGACACTGTTCCTAACTACGGCCCAGAGACTACTCCCAATTCAGGCCCTGACACTGTCCCTAACTAAGGCACTGATATTACTCCCAACTCAGGCACTGACACTGTCCCTAACTAAGGCCCTGACACTACTCCCAACTCAGGCACTGACACTGTCCCTAACTAAGGCCCTGACACGACTCCCATCTCAGCCACTGACACTGTCCCTAAGGCCCTGACACTACCTCCAACTCAGGCACTGACACTATCCCTAACTACAGCCCTGACACTTCTCCTAACTCAGGCACTTACTAATGTCCTGACACAACACCCAACTTAGGCACTGACATTGTTCCTAACAAAGGCCCTGACACTAATCCCAACATAGGCACTGAGACTGTCCCGAAATACGCCCTGACAGTACTCACAACTCAGGCACTGACAATGTCCCTAACTTAGGCCCTGACACTACTCCCAAACTAGGCACTGACATTGTCCCTAGCTAAGGCCCTGACATTACTCTCAACTCAGGCACTAACACTGTCCCTAACTAAGGACTTGACACTCCTCTTAACTCAGGCCCTGGCACAGTCCCTAACAAAGGCCTGCCACTTCCCCCAACTCTGGCACTGAGAGTGTCCCTAACTACGGCCATCACACTACTCCTAACTCAGGCACTGATGCTATCCCTAACTAAGGCTCTGACACTACTCCCAACACAGGCATTGACACTGTCCCTAACTAAGGCCCTCACACTACTACTTACTTAGGCACTGACACGCTACCTAACTAAGGCCCTGAGACTACTTCTACCTCAGACCCTGACACTGTCCCTAACCAAGGGCCTGATACTACTCCCAACACAGGCACTGACACTCTCCCTAACTAAGGCCTTGACACTACTTTTAACTCATGCCCTGATGCTGTCCCAAAAAAGACCCTGAGACTATTCCCAACTCAGGCACTGACACTCTCCCTAACTAAGACCCTGACACTACTCCCATCTCAGCCACTGACACTGTCCCTAATGCCCTGACACTACTTCCAACTCAGGCACTGACACTGTCCCTAACTAGGCCCTGACACTACTCCCAACTCAGGCACTGACACTGTCACTAACTAAGGCCTTGACATAACTGCCAACTCCGGCACTGACACTTTCTCTAACTACGGCCCTGAAACTACTCACAACTCAGGCCCTGACACTGTTCCTAACTACCGGTCTCAGACTACTCCTAACTTAGGCCCTGACACTATTCCTAACACAGTCCCTGACACTGTCCCTAACTAAGGTCCTGAGACTATTCCTAACTCAGACCCTGACACTGTCCATAACTTAGGCCATGTCACTACTCCCAACTCAGGCACTGACGCTGTTCCTAACTAAGGGTCTGACACTACTCCAAACTGAGACACTGACACTCTTCCAAATTAAGGCCTTGACACTACTCTTACCTCAGGCCCTGACACTGTCCATAATAAAGACCCTGACAAAAATCCCAACTTAGGCACTGACAATGTCCGTAACTAAGGCCCTGACACTATTCCCATCTCAGCCACTGACACTGTCCCTAACTATGGCCCTGACACTACTCCCAATGCAAGCACTGGCGCTGTCCCTAACTAAGGCATTGGCACTACTCCCAACTCGCCCTGGCGCTGTCCCTAACTAAGGCTCTGACACTACTCCCAATTCAGGCAATGACAGTGTCCCTAACTGAGGCAATGATACTACTCCCAACTCAAGCACTAAGGCTCTGGATCATTGTGATGACCAGCGCCATGGAGCATTGTGATGACAAGGGCGTGGAGCATTGTGATGACAGTGGTCATGGAACATTGTGACGATAAGGGCATCGAGCCGAGTTAGGGACAGTCTAGCGGCCTTGGGACTAAATTCAGTGCCTGAATTAGGCACAGCATAAGGTCTTTAGTTAGCATACGAGGTAGGACATTAGCTCGGGACAGGGTTAGGGTAAAGGCTTGGAATCGTGTCAGCAAATGACCTAAGGATAGTGTGAAGACCTTTGTTACTGAGACTCTCAGGGACTTCTTCAGAAGCAGTGTTAGGGCTTCAGGTAGGGACAGCATCAGGGCCTGACTTAGGGAGAGCGACAGGGCCTGAGTGAGGCCTAATGTCAGGCCCTTAGCTGGGGACACTGTCAGGGAATGACTTAGGAGCAGCATCAGTGCCTTTGTTGGATCAGCTTTAGGCTCTTAGGTAAAGACATGACCGGAGCCCTAGTTAGTCACAGCGTCAAGGCCTCAGTTAGGGAAAGCTTCAGGGTCTGAGTTACAGACAGCCTCAGGTCTTCACTTAAAGACAGCCACAGGGCTTTCTTAGGGACAGTGTCAGGACCTTGGTTAGAAATGAGTCAGGATATTAGCTCAGGAGAGTGTCAGGATTTTAGTTTTTGCTGGCAGCAGGGCCTCTATTAAGGACAGATTCCGGGCCTTTGTTAGATTCAGTGTCATGGCCTTAGTTAGGAGTAGTCAGGGCCTTAGTTAGGGAGAGCATGAGGGTTTCAGTTCGCATAAGATGCAGGAGATTATCTCGGGACAGAGTCAGGTTCCAGGCCAGAGATAGTGAAAGGAAATGACCAAGGGATAACGAGAAGACCTTAGTTATTGAGAGCTTCAGGGCCTTAGTTAGCAGCAGCGTGAGCACCTTAATCAGGACCAGCGCCAGGGCTTGATGTATGGACAGCATCAGAGCCTAAGTAAGGTACAGCAACAGGGCCTAAGTGAGGCCTATCTTTAGGGCCTGAGTAAGGGACAGTATCAGGGCATGACTTAGGAGCAGCATAAAGGCCTCTGTAGGATCAGCATTAGGGTCTTCGTTAAAGCTATTATCAGGGCCTCCGTTAGGGATAGCCTCAAGGCCTCACTTAGGGACAGCGTCAGGGCTTACTTTGGGAAAGTTTCAGGACCTTGGTAAGACATGGGTCAGGCTATTAGCTCAGGATAATATCAGGTTTTCAGATATTGACGGCAGCAGGGCCTTAGTTAGAGGCAGTGTCAAGGCCTAAGTTAGGACTAGCATCAGAGCCTTTGTTAGGTACAGTGTCAGTGACTGAGTTAGGTGTAGTGTCAGAGCCTTAGTTAGGGACAGTGTCAGGGCCTGCATTAGGACGAGCTTCCAGGCCTCAGTTAGGGACAGGTTCACGGCCTCGGACCTAAATTCAGGGCCTCATTTAGGGACAGAATCAGGGATTTAGCTAGCATAAGGGAATCTACAGCTGAAAGCAACCTGAACACCACCTCAAGCAGATGCAGAAGTGAACCATGCACGCTCCTATGAAGGAATATTCCACAGCAGTTGAGTACATTTTGTTTAAAGTTAGTAACACTATAAAAATTATGTTTGGAAGAAAACTATATTCAGAAGATGAAAGAATCTCGTTCTAAAGAATCTCTTTAGCTAATCTCGACATTAGCTAAAGAGAAGGTTAGGTTAAGGTCTAGGGAGAGTGTCAGGAAATGACCTAGGGATAGTGTCAAGACCTTAGTTACTTAGCACATCAGGACCTAATTTAGGAGCAGTGAGTGTCAGGGCTTCGGGTAGGAACAGCGTCAGAGCCTGACTTAGGGAGTGGGACAGGGCCTGAGTGAGGCCTAGCGTCAGGGCCTTAGCTAGAGACAGTGTCAGGGCATGACTTAGGAGCAGCCTAAGAGCCATGGTAGGATCAGCCTCAGGGGCTATGTTAAAGATATTATCAGGGCCTCTGTTAGGGACAGCCTCAAGGCCTCACTTCGAGACAGCATCAGGGCTGCCTTAGGGACAGTTTCAGGACCTTGGTAAGAGATGGGTCAAGAAATTAGCTCAGGATAGTGTCAGGACTTTAGCTATTGACGGCAGCAGGGCCTTAGTTAGGGACAGTGTCAGGCCCTGAATTAGGACGAACATTGAGGCCTTAGGTACGGACAGGGTCACAGCCTCGAGAGTAATTTTAGGCCCTTAGTTAAGGACAGCAGCAGGGCTGTAGTTAGCATAAGAGGCACGACACTTCCTAGGGACAGGCTCAGGTTATGGTCTAGGGAGAGTGTCAGGAAAGGACCTAAGCATAGTGTCAAAACCTTAGTTACTGAGAGTATCAGATCCTTATTTAGAACCAGTGTCAGGGCTTCAGGTAGGGACAGCATCAGAGCCTGACTTAGGCAGAGCGACAGGGCCTGAGTGAGGCCTAGCGTCAGGCCCTTAGCTGAGGACACTGTCAGGGCATGACTTAGGAACAGAATCAGCGCCTCTGTTGGATCAGCCTTAGCGTCTTTGTTACAGATATGATCAGGGCCTGACTTAGTCACAGCTTCAAGGCCTCAGTTAGGGACAGCCTCAGTTCTTAACATAGGGACAGCGACAGGGCTTTCTTAGGGACAGTGTCAGGACCTTGGTTAGAAATGAGTCAGGATATTAGCTCAGGAGAGTGTCAGGATTTTAGTTTTTGCTGGCAGCAGGGCCTCTATTAAGGACAGATTCCGGGCCTTTGTTAGATTCAGTGTCATGGCCTTAGTTAGGAGTAGTCAGGGCCTTAGTTAGGGAGAGCATGAGGGTTTCAGTTCGCATAAGATGCAGGAGATTATCTCGGGACAGAGTCAGGTTCCAGGCCAGAGATAGTGAAAGGAAATGACCAAGGGATAACGAGAAGACCTTAGTTATTGAGAGCTTCAGGGCCTTAGTTAGCAGCAGCGTGAGCACCTTAATCAGGACCAGCGCCAGGGCTTGATGTATGGACAGCATCAGAGCCTAAGTAAGGTACAGCAACAGGGCCTAAGTGAGGCCTATCTTTAGGGCCTGAGTAAGGGACAGTATCAGGGCATGACTTAGGAGCAGCATAAAGGCCTCTGTAGGATCAGCATTAGGGTCTTCGTTAAAGCTATTATCAGGGCCTCCGTTAGGGATAGCCTCAAGGCCTCACTTAGGGACAGCGTCAGGGCTTACTTTGGGAAAGTTTCAGGACCTTGGTAAGACATGGGTCAGGCTATTAGCTCAGGATAATATCAGGTGTTCAGATATTGACGGCAGCAGGGCCTTAGTTAGAGGCAGTGTCAGGGCCTAAGTTAGGACTAGCATCAGAGCCTTTGTTAGGTACAGTGTCAGTGACTGAGTTAGGTGTAGTGTCAGAGCCTTAGTTAGGGACAGTGTCAGGGCCTGCATTAGGACGAGCCTCCAGGCCTCAGTTAGGGACAGGTTCACGGCCTCGGACCTAAATTCAGGGCCTCATTTAGGGACAGAATCAGGGATTTAGCTAGCATAAGGGAATCTACAGCTGAAAGCAACCTGAACACCACCTCAAGCAGATGCAGAAGTGAACCATGCACGCTCCTATGAAGGAAGATTCCACAGCAGTTGAGTACATGTTGTTTAAAGTTAGTAACACTATAAAAATTATGTTTGGAAGAAAACTATATTCAGAAGATGAAAGAATCTCGTTCTAAAGAATCTCTTTAGCTAATCTCGACATTAGCTAAAGAGAAGGTTAGGTTAAGGTCTAGGGAGAGTGTCAGGAAATGACCTAGGGATAGTGTCAAGACCTTAGTTACTTAGCACATCAGGACCTAATTTAGGAGCAGTGAGTGTCAGGGCTTCGGGTAGGAACAGCGTCAGAGCCTGACTTAGGGAGTGGGACAGGGCCTGAGTGAGGCCTAGCGTCAGGGCCTTAGCTAGAGACAGTGTCAAGGCATGACTTAGGAGCAGCCTAAGAGCCATGGTAGGATCAGCCTCAGGGGCTATGTTAAAGATATTATCAGGGCCTCTGTTAGGGACAGCCTCAAGGCCTCACTTCGAGACAGCATCAGGGCTGCCTTAGGGACAGTTTCAGGACCTTGGTAAGAGATGGGTCAAGAAATTAGCTCAGGATAGTGTCAGGACTTTAGCTATTGACGGCAGCAGGGCCTTAGTTAGGGACAGTGTCAGGCCCTGAATTAGGACGAACATCGAGGCCTTAGGTACGGACAGGGTCACAGCCTCGAGAGTAATTTTAGGCCCTTAGTTAAGGACAGCAGCAGGGCTGTAGTTAGCATAAGAGGCACGACATTTGCTAGGGACAGGCTCAGGTTATGGTCTAGGGAGAGTGTCAGGAAAGGACCTAAGCATAGTGTCAAAACCTTAGTTACTGAGAGTATCAGATCCTTATTTAGAACCAGTGTCAGGGCTTCAGGTAGGGACAGCATCAGAGCCTGACTTAGGCAGAGCGACAGGGCCTGAGTGAGGCCTAGCGTCAGGCCCTTAGCTGAGGACACTGTCAGGGCATGACTTAGGAACAGAATCAGCGCCTCTGTTGGATCAGCCTTAGCGTCTTTGTTACAGATATGATCAGGGCCTGACTTAGTCACAGCTTCAAGGCCTCACTTAGGGAAAGCTTCAGGGCCTGAGTTAGGGACAGCCTCAGTTCTTAACATAGGGACAGCGACAGGGCTTTCTTAGGGACAGTGTCAGGACCTTGGTTAGAAATATGTCAGGATATTAACTCAGGCTAGTGTCCAGTTTTTAGTTATTGCTGACAGCAGGGCCTATATTAGGGGCAAATTCTGAGCCTTACTTCGAGACAGTGTCAGGGCCTGAGTTAGGACTAGCATCAGAGCCCTTGTAAAGTACAGTGTCAGGGACTGAGTTAGGTGTAGTGTCAGGGCTTTAGTTAGGGACAGTGTCAGCGCCTCAGTTAGGATGAGCCTCCAACCTCAGTTAGGGACAGCTTGACGGCCTCGGGACTAATTTCAGGCTCTTAGTTCGAGACAGCATCAGGGATTTAGTTAGCATAAGAGGCTCGACAATAGCTAAAGACAAGTTTAGGTTAAGATCTAGGGATAGTGTCAGGAAATGACCTAGGGAGAGTGGCAAGACCATAGCTAATTAGAGCATCAGTGCCTAATTTAGGCCCAGTGTCAGGGCTTCAGGTAGGGACAGAGTCTTAGCCTGACTTAGGGAGAGCGACAGGGCCTGAGTGATGCCTAGAGTCAGGGCCTTAGCTATGGACAGCGTCAGGGCATGACATAGGATCAACATAAGGGTCTCTGTAAGATCAGCATTAGAGTTTCGTTCAAGACATTATCAGGACCTCTGTGAGGGACAGCCTCAGGGCCTCACTTAGGGACAGTGTCAGGGCTAACTTTGGGAGAGTTTCAGGACCTTGGTAAGACATGGGTCAGGGTATTAGCTCAGGATAATGTCAGGACTTTAGATATTGATGGTAGCAGCGCCTACGTTAGGGAAAGTTTCAAGGCGTTAGTTAGGAGTAGCGGGCCTCTGATAGGTCCAGTGTCAGATCCTCAGTTAGCAATAGTGTTAGGGCCTTAGTTAGGGACAGTGTCAGGGCCGGATGTAGGGCGAGCATCTAGGCCTTCGTTCGGGACAGGTTCATGGTCTTGGGACTAAATTCCGTGCCTGAGGTAGGCACAGCCTAAGGGCTTCAGTTAGCATAAGAGGCAGGACATTAGCTAGTGACCGTGTCAGTTTAACATCTAGGGAAAGTGTCAGGAAATGACCTAAGGATAGTGTGAAGACCTTTGTTACGGAGACTCTCAGGGCCTTATTCAGAACCAGTGTTAGGGGTTCAGGTAGGGACAGCATCAGAGCCTGACTTAGGGAGAGCGATAGGGTCTGAGTGAGGCCTAGCATCAGACACTTAGTGGGGGACACTATCGGGGCATGACTTAGGAGCAGCATCAGGGCCTCTGTTGGATCAGCCTTAGGGTCTTAGTTAAAGTCATGATCAGGGTCTGAGTTAGTCACAGCATCAAGGCCTGAGTTAGTTAGGGAAAGCTTCAGGGCCTCACTTAGGGACAGCGTCAGGGCTTACTTTGGGACAGTTTCAGGACCTTGGTAAGACATGGGTCAGGTTATTAGCTCCGGATAATGTCAGGACTTTCGATGTTGATGGCAGCAGGCCTTGGTTAGAGACAGTGTCAGGCCCTGAGTTACGACTAGCATCAGAGCCTTTGTTAGATACAATGTACGGGACTGAATTAGGAGTAGAGTCAGGGCCTTAGTTAGTGACAGTGTCAGGGCCTGACTTAGGGAGAGCGACAGGGCCTGAGTGATGCCTAGAGTCAGGGCCTTAGCTATGGACAGCGTCAGGGCATGACATAGGATCAACATAAGGGTCTCTGTAAGATCAGCATTAGAGTTTCGTTCAAGACATTATCAGGACCTCTGTGAGGGACAGCCTCAGGGCCTCACTTAGGGACAGTGTCAGGGCTAACTTTGGGAGAGTTTCAGGACCTTGGTAAGACATGGGTCAGGGTATTAGCTCAGGATAATGTCAGGACTTTAGATATTGATGGTAGCAGCGCCTACGTTAGGGAAAGTTTCAAGGCGTTAGTTAGGAGTAGCGGGCCTCTGATAGGTCCAGTGTCAGATCCTCAGTTAGCAATAGTGTTAGGGCCTTAGTTAGGGACAGTGTCAGGGCCGGATGTAGGGCGAGCATCTAGGCCTTCGTTCGGGACAGGTTCATGGTCTTGGGACTAAATTCCGTGCCTGAGGTAGGCACAGCCTAAGGGCTTCAGTTAGCATAAGAGGCAGGACATTAGCTAGTGACCGTGTCAGTTTAACATCTAGGGAAAGTGTCAGGAAATGACCTAAGGATAGTGTGAAGACCTTTGTTACGAAGACTCTCAGGGCCTTATTCAGAACCAGTGTTAGGGGTTCAGGTAGGGACAGCATCAGAGCCTGACTTAGGGAGAGCGATAGGGTCTGAGTGAGGCCTAGCATCAGACACTTAGTGGGGGACACTATCGGGGCATGACTTAGGAGCAGCATCAGGGCCTCTGTTGGATCAGCCTTAGGGTCTTAGTTAAAGTCATGATCAGGGTCTGAGTTAGTCACAGCATCAAGGCCTGAGTTAGTTAGGGAAAGCTTCAGGGCCTCACTTAGGGACAGCGTCAGGGCTTACTTTGGGACAGTTTCAGGACCTTGGTAAGACATGGGTCAGGTTATTAGCTCCGGATAATGTCAGGACTTTCGATGTTGATGGCAGCAGGCCTTGGTTAGAGACAGTGTCAGGCCCTGAGTTACGACTAGCATCAGAGCCTTTGTTAGATACAATGTACGGGACTGAATTAGGAGTAGAGTCAGGGCCTTAGTTAGTGACAGTGTCAGGGCCTGACTTAGGGAGAGCGACAGGGCCTGAGTGAGGCTTAGCATCAGGCCCTTAGCTGGGCACACTGTCAGGGCATGACTTTGGAGCAGCATCAGCGTCTTTGCTGGATCAGCATTAAGGTCTTCGTTAGGTACATGATCAGGGCCTGAATTAGTCACAGCTTCAAGGCTTCACTTAAGGAAAGCTTCAGGGCCTGAGTTAGGGACAGCCTCAGGTCTTCACTTAGGGACAGCGTCAGGGCTTACTTTGGGACAGTTTCAGGACCTTGGAAAGACATAGGTCAGGATAGTAGCTCAGGATAATGGCAGGACTTTTGATAGTGATGGCAGCAGGGCCTTAGTTACAGACGGTTTCAGGGCCTGAGTTAGGCCGAGCATCAGAGACTTTGTTAGGTACAGTGGAAGGGACTGAGTTAGGAGTAGTGTCAGGGCCTTGCTTAGGGACAGTATCAGGGTCTGATTTAGGTGTACTGTCTGAGACCTAGTTAGGGACAGTGCTAGGGCCTGAGTTAGGATTAGTGTCAAGGCCTTATTGAGGACCAATTTCAGGGCTTTAGTTTGGACTAGCAACAAAGCCTTTGTTAGGTAGCATGTCGGGGCCTCAGTTAGGTGTAGTGTCAGGGCCATTGTTAGGGACAGTATCAGAGCCTGACTTAGGAGAAGTTCAGGGCCTTAGCCAGGGAAAGTGTCAGGGCCTTAGTTAGGGACATTATCAGGGCCTGAATTAGCAGTAGTGTCAAAAGTCCTTAGTGAGGAGAGTAAGGAGTAAGTCAGGACTCAGGCCCTGACACTGTTCTTAAATAAGGCCCTGACATTACCTGTAACACAGGTCCTGATCTGATTCCTATCATAGGCGCTGATGTTGGACTTAACTAAGGCCCTGACACTGGTCCTAACTAAAGCTGTGACACTACTCTTAACTCAGGCCCTGACACTGTCCCTAACAAAGCCTCTGACACTACTCCTAAATCAGGCACTGACACTGTCCCTAACTAAGGCCCTGACATACACCTAACTCAGGCCCTGACACTGTCTCTAACTAAGGCCCTGATACTACTCCAAACTCAGCACTGACACTGTCACTAACTAAGGCCCTGACACTATTCATAGCTCACGCCCTAACACAACTCCGAAATCATGCCCTGACAATGTCCCTAACTAAGGCCCTGACACTATTCCTAACTCAGGCGCTGACACAATACTTAAGGAAGGCCCTGACATTACTCCTAACTCAGGCCCTGAAAAGGTCCCTAACTAAGGCCGACACAACTCCTAACTCAGGCACTAACACTGTCCCTAAATAAGGCCCTGAAACTATTCCTAACTGAGGCGCTGATACAATACCTAACGAAGGCACTGATGCTACTCCTAACTAAGGCCCTGACACTACTCCTATCTCAAGCAATGACACTGTCCCTAACTTAGGCCCTGACTCTACTCCTGACTCAGGCACTGACACTGGCCCTACCTTAGGCCCTGACACTACTCCTAACTAAGCAACTGACACTGTCCCTAACTAAGGCCCGGATACTACTCCTTACTCAGGCACTGACAATATCACTAACTAAGGCCGTGACACTACTCCCAAAATAGGCACTGAGACTGTCCCGAAATATGCCCTGACAGTACTCCGAACTCAGGCACTGACACTGTCCTTAACTAAGGCCCTGATACTACTTCCACCTCAGGCACTGACACTCTCCCTAAGTAAGCCCTGACATTACTCCCAATTCCGGCATTGACACTTTCGCTTACTAAGGCCCTGAAACTACTCACAACTCAGGCCCTTACACTGTTACTAACTACCGGTCTCAGACTACTCCTAACTCAGGCCCTGGCACTGTCCGTAACTTAGGCTCTGGCACTATTCCTAACTCAGACACTGACGCTGTCCCTTAACTAAGGGTCTGACACTCCTCCCAACTCAGACAGTGACACTCTATCAATTTAAGGCCTTGACACTACTCTTAACTCAGGCCCTGACACAGTCCATAATAAAGACCCTGAAACTAATCCCAACTCAGGCCCTGGCACTGTCCGTAACTAAGGGCCTGACACTACTTCCATCTCAGCAACTGACACCATCCCTAACTATGGCCCTGACACTATTCCCAACTCAGGCACTGACACTGTCACTAAATAAGGCCATTACACTTCTCTTAACTCAACAACTGGCACTCTCCGTAACTAAGGCTTTGACACAATACTTAACTCATGCCCTGACACTGTCCTTAACTAAGACCCTGAGAGTACTCCCAACTCAGTCACTGACACTGTTCCTAACTACGGCCCAGAGACTACTCCCAATTCAGGCCCTGACACTGTCCCTAACTAAGGCACTGATATTACTCCCAACTCAGGCACTGACACTGTCCCTAACTAAGGCCCTGACACTACTCCCAACTCAGGCACTGACACTGTCCCTAACTAAGGCCCTGACACGACTCCCATCTCAGCCACTGACACTGTCCCTAAGGCCCTGACACTACCTCCAACTCAGGCACTGACACTATCCCTAACTACAGCCCTGACACTTCTCCTAACTCAGGCACTTACTAATGTCCTGACACAACTCCCAACTCAGGCACTGACATTGTTCCTAACAAAGGCCCTGACACTAATCCCAACATAGGCACTGAGACTGTCCCGAAATACGCCCTGACAGTACTCCCAACTCAGGCACTGACACTGTCCCTAACTAAGGCCCTGACACTACTCCCAAACTAGGCACTGACATTGTCCCTAACTAAGGCCCTGACATTACTCTCAACTCAGGCACTAACACTGTCCCTAACTAAGGACTTGACACTCCTCTTAACTCAGGCCCTGGCACAGTCCCTAACAAAGGCCTGCCACTTCCCCCAACTCTGGCACTGAGAGTGTCCCTAACTACGGCCATCACACTACTCCTAACTCAGGCACTGATGCTATCCCTAACTAAGGCTCTGACACTACTCCCAACACAGGCATTGACACTGTCCCTAACTAAGGCCCTCACACTACTACTTACTTAGGCACTGACACGCTACCTAACTAAGGCCCTGAGACTACTTCTACCTCAGACCCTGACACTGTCCCTAACGAAGGGCCTGATACTACTCCCAACACAGGCACTGACACTCTCCCTAACTAAGGCCTTGACACTACTTTTAACTCATGCCCTGATGCTGTCCCAAAAAAGACCCTGAGACTATTCCCAACTCAGGCACTGACACTCTCCCTAACTAAGACCCTGACACTACTCCCATCTCAGCCACTGACACTGTCCCTAATGCCCTGACACTACTTCCAACTCAGGCACTGACACTGTCCCTAACTAGGCCCTGACACTACTCCCAACTCAGGCACTGACACTGTCACTAACTAAGGCCCTGACATAACTGCCAACTCCGGCACTGACACTTTCTCTAACTACGGCCCTGAAACTACTCACAACTCAGGCCCTGACACTGTTCCTAACTACCGGTCTCAGACTACTCCTAACTTAGGCCCTGACACTATTCCTAACACAGTCCCTGACACTGTCCCTAACTAAGGTCCTGAGACGATTCCTAACTCAGACCCTGACACTGTCCATAACTTAGGCCATGTCACTACTCCCAACTCAGGCACTGACGCTGTTCCTAACTAAGGGTCTGACACTACTCCAAACTGAGACACTGACACTCTTCCAAATTAAGGCCTTGACACTACTCTTAACTCAGGCCCTGACACTGTCCATAATAAAGACCCTGACAAAAATCCCAACTTAGGCACTGACAATGTCCGTAACTAAGGCCCTGACGCTATTCCCATCTCAGCCACTGACACTGTCCCTAACTATGGCCCTGACACTACTCCCAATGCAAGCACTGGCGCTGTCCCTAACTAAGGCATTGGCACTACTCCCAACTCGCCCTGGCGCTGTCCCTAACTAAGGCTCTGACACTACTCCCAATTCAGGCAATGACAGTGTCCCTAACTGAGGCAATGATACTACTCCCAACTCAAGCACTAAGGCTCTGGATCATTGTGATGACCAGCGCCAAGGAGCATTGTGATGACAAGGGCGTGGAGCATTGTGATGACAGTGGTCATGGAACATTGTGACGATAAGGGCATCGAGCCGAGTTAGGGACAGTCTAGCGGCCTTGGGACTAAATTCAGTGCCTGAATTAGGCACAGCATAAGGTCTTTAGTTAGCATACGAGGTAGGACATTAGCTCGGGACAGGGTTAGGGTAAAGGCTTGGAATCGTGTCAGCAAATGACCTAAGGATAGTGTGAAGACCTTTGTTACTGAGACTCTCAGGGACTTCTTCAGAAGCAGTGTTAGGGCTTCAGGTAGGGACAGCATCAGGGCCTGACTTAGGGAGAGCGACAGGGCCTGAGTGAGGCCTAATGTCAGGCCCTTAGCTGGGGACACTGTCAGGGAATGACTTAGGAGCAGCATCAGTGCCTTTGTTGGATCAGCTTTAGGCTCTTAGGTAAAGACATGACCGGAGCCCTAGTTAGTCACAGCGTCAAGGCCTCAGTTAGGGAAAGCTTCAGGGTCTGAGTCACAGACAGCCTCAGGTCTTCACTTAAAGACAGCCACAGGGCTTTCTTAGGGACAGTGTCAGGACCTTGGTTAGAAATGAGTCAGGATATTAGCTCAGGAGAGTGTCAGGAGTTTAGTTTTTGCTGGCAGCAGGGCCTCTATTAAGGACAGATTCCGGGCCTTTGTTAGATTCAGTGTCATGGCCTTAGTTAGGAGTAGTCAGGGCCTTAGTTAGGGAGAGCATGAGGGTTTCAGTTCGCATAAGATGCAGGAGATTATCTCGGGACAGAGTCAGGTTCCAGGCCAGAGATAGTGAAAGGAAATGACCAAGGGATAACGAGAAGACCTTAGTTATTGAGAGCATCAGGGCCTTAGTTAGCAGCAGCGTGAGCGCCTTAATCAGGACCAGCGCCAGGGCTTGATGTATGGACAGCATCAGAGCCTAAGTAAGGTACAGCAACAGGGCCTAAGTGAGGCCTATCTTTAGGGCCTGAGTAAGGGACAGTATCAGGGCATGACTTAGGAGCAGCATAAAGGCCTCTGTAGGATCAGCATTAGGGTCTTCGTTAAAGCTATTATCAGGGCCTCCGTTAGGGATAGCCTCAAGGCCTCACTTAGGGACAGCGTCAGGGCTTACTTTGGGAAAGTTTCAGGACCTTGGTAAGACATGGGTCAGGCTATTAGCTCAGGATAATATCAGGTGTTCAGATATTGACGGCAGCAGGGCCTTAGTTAGAGGCAGTGTCAGGGCCTAAGTTAGGACTAGCATCAGAGCCTTTGTTAGGCACAGTGTCAGTGACTGAGTTAGTTGTAGTGTCAGAGCCTTAGTTAGGGACAGTGTCAGGGCCTGCATTAGGACGAGCCTCCAGGCCTCAGTTAGGGACAGGTTCACGGCCTCGGACCTAAATTCAGGGCCTCATTTAGGGACAGAATCAGGGATTTAGCTAGCATAAGGGGATCTACAGCTGAAAGCAACCTGAACACCACCACAAGCAGATGCAGAAGTGAACCATGCACGCTCCTATGAAGGAAGATTCCACAGCAGTTGAGTACATTTTGTTTAAAGTTAGTAACACTATAAAAATTATGTTTGGAAGAAAACTATATTCAGAAGATGAAAGAATCTCGTTCTAAAGAATCTCTTTAGCTAATCTCGACATTAGCTAAAGAGAAGGTTAGGTTAAGGTCTAGGGAGAGTTTCAGGAAATGACAGGGATAGTGTCAAGACCTTAGTTACTTAGCACATCAGGACCTAATTTAGGAGCAGTGAGTGTCAGGGCTTCGGGTAGGAACAGCGTCAGAGCCTGACTTAGGGAGTGGGACAGGGCCTGAGTGAGGCCTAGCGTCAGGGCCTTAGCTAGAGACAGTGTCAGGGCATGACTTAGGAGCAGCCTAAGAGCCATGGTAGGATCAGCCTCAGGGGCTATGTTAAAGATATTATCAGGGCCTCTGTTAGGGACAGCCTCAAGGCCTCACTTCGAGACAGCATCAGGGCTTCCTTAGGGACAGTTTCAGGACCTTGGTAAGAGATGGGTCAAGAAATTAGCTCAGGATAGTGTCAGGACTTTAGCTATTGACGGCAGCAGGGCCTTAGTTGGGGACAGTGTCAGGCCCTGAATTAGGACGAACATCGAGGCCTTAGGTACGGACAGGGTCACAGCCTCGAGAGTAATTTTAGGCCCTTAGTTAAGGACAGCAGCAGGGCTGTAGTTAGCATAAGAGGCACGACACTTCCTAGGGACAGGCTCAGGTTATGGTCTAGGGAGAGTGTCAGGAAAGGACCTAAGCATAGTGTCAAAACCTTAGTTACTGAGAGTATCAGATCCTTATTTAGAACCAGTGTCAGGGCTTCAGGTAGGGACAGCATCAGAGCCTGACTTAGGCAGAGCGACAGGGCCTGAGTGAGGCCTAGCGTCAGGCCCTTAGCTGAGGACACTGTCAGGGCATGACTTAGGAACAGAATCAGCGCCTCTGTTGGATCAGCCTTAGCGTCTTTGTTACAGATATGATCAGGGCCTGACTTAGTCACAGCTTCAAGGCCTCAGTTAGGGAAAGCTTCAGGGCCTGAGTTAGGGACAGCCTCAGTTCTTAACATAGGGACAGCGACAGGGCTTTCTTAGGGACAGTGTCAGGACCTTGGTTAGAAATATGTCAGGATATTAACTCAGGCTAGTGTCCAGTTTTTAGTTATTGCTGACAGCAGGGCCTATATTAGGGGCAAATTCTGAGCCTTACTTCGAGACAGTGTCAGGGCCTGAGTTAGGACTAGCATCAGAGCCCTTGTAAAGTACAGTGTCAGGGACTGAGTTAGGTGTAGTGTCAGGGCATTAGTTAGGGACAGTGTCAGCGCCTCAGTTAGGATGAGCCTCCAACCTCAGTTAGGGACAGCTTGACGGCCTCGGGACTAATTTCAGGCTCTTAGTTCGAGACAGCATCAGGGATTTAGTTAGCATAAGAGGCTCGACAATAGCTAAAGACAAGTTTAGGTTAAGATCTAGGGAGAGTGTCAGGAAATGACCTAGGGAGAGTGGCAAGACCATAGCTAATTAGAGCATCAGTGCCTAATTTAGGCCCAGTGTCAGGGCTTCAGGTAGGGACAGAGTCTTAGCCTGACTTAGGGAGAGCGACAGGGCCTGAGTGATGCCTAGAGTCAGGGCCTTAGCTATGGACAGCGTCAGGGCATGACATAGGATCAACATAAGGGTCTCTGTAAGATCAGCATTAGAGTTTCGTTCAAGACATTATCAGGACCTCTGTGAGGGACAGCCTCAGGGCCTCACTTAGGGACAGTGTCAGGGCTAACTTTGGGAGAGTTTCAGGACCTTGGTAAGACATGGGTCAGGGTATTAGCTCAGGATAATGTCAGGACTTTAGATATTGATGGTAGCAGCGCCTACGTTAGGGAAAGTTTCAAGGCGTTAGTTAGGAGTAGCGGGCCTCTGATAGGTCCAGTGTCAGATCCTCAGTTAGCAATAGTGTTAGGGCCTTAGTTAGGGACAGTGTCAGGGCCGGATGTAGGGCGAGCATCTAGGCCTTCGTTCGGGACAGGTTCATGGTCTTGGGACTAAATTCCGTGCCTGAGGTAGGCACAGCCTAAGGGCTTCAGTTAGCATAAGAGGCAGGACATTAGCTAGTGACCGTGTCAGTTTAACCTCTAGGGAAAGTGTCAGGAAATGACCTAAGGATAGTGTGAAGACCTTTGTTACGGAGACTCTCAGGGCCTTATTCAGAACCAGTGTTAGGGGTTCAGGTAGGGACAGCATCAGAGCCTGACTTAGGGAGAGCGATAGGGTCTGAGTGAGGCCTAGCATCAGACACTTAGTGGGGGACACTATCGGGGCATGACTTAGGAGCAGCATCAGGGCCTCTGTTGGATCAGCCTTAGGGTCTTAGTTAAAGTCATGATCAGGGTCTGAGTTAGTCACAGCATCAAGGCCTGAGTTAGTTAGGGAAAGCTTCAGGGCCTCACTTAGGGACAGCGTCAGGGCTTACTTTGGGACAGTTTCAGGACCTTGGTAAGACATGGGTCAGGTTATTAGCTCCGGATAATGTCAGGACTTTCGATGTTGATGGCAGCAGGCCTTGGTTAGAGACAGTGTCAGGCCCTGAGTTACGACTAGCATCAGAGCCTTTGTTAGATACAATGTACGGGACTGAATTAGGAGTAGAGTCAGGGCCTTAGTTAGTGACAGTGTCAGGGCCTGACTTAGGGAGAGCGACAGGGCCTGAGTGAGGCTTAGCATCAGGCCCTTAGCTGGGCACACTGTCAGGGCATGACTTTGGAGCAGCATCAGCGTCTTTGCTGGATCAGCATTAAGGTCTTCGTTAGGTACATGATCAGGGCCTGAATTAGTCACAGCTTCAAGGCTTCAGTTAAGGAAAGCTTCAGGGCCTGAGTTAGGGACAGCCTCAGGTCTTCACTTAGGGACAGCGTCAGGGCTTACTTTGGGACAGTTTCAGGACCTTGGAAAGACATAGGTCACGATAGTAGCTCAGGATAATGGCAGGACTTTTGATAGTGATGGCAGCAGGGCCTTAGTTACAGACAGTTTCAGGGCCTGAGTTAGGCCGAGCATCAGAGACTTTGTTAGGTACAGTGGAAGGGACTGAGTTAGGAGTAGTGTCAGGGCCTTGCTTAGGGACAGTGTCAGGGTCTGATTTAGGTGTACTGTCTGAGACCTAGTTAGGGACAGTGCTAGGGCCTGAGTTAGGATTAGTGTCAAGGCCTTATTGAGGACCAATTTCAGGGCTTTAGTTTGGACTAGCAACAAAGCTTTTGTTAGGTAGCATGTCGGGGCCTCAGTTAGGTGTAGTGTCAGGGCCATTGTTAGGGACAGTATCAGAGCCTGACTTAGGAGAAGTTCAGGGCCTTAGCCAGGGAAAGTGTCAGGGCCTTAGTTAGGGACATTATCAGGGCCTGAATTAGCAGTAGTGTCAAAAGTCCTTAGTGAGGAGAGTAAGGAGTAAGTCAGGACTCAGGCCCTGACACTGTTCTTAAATAAGGCCCTGACATTACCTGTAACACAGGTCCTGATCTGATTCCTATCATAGGCGCTGATGTTGGACTTAACTAAGGCCCTGACACTGGTCCTAACTAAAGCTGTGACACTACTCTTAACTCAGGCCCTGACACTGTCCCTAACAAAGCCTCTGACACTACTCCTAAATCAGGCACTGACACTGTCCCTAACTAAGGCCCTGACATACACCTAACTCAGGCCCTGACACTGTCTCTAACTAAGGCCCTGATACTACTCCAAACTCAGCACTGACACTGTCACTAACTAAGGCCCTGACACTATTCATAGCTCACGCCCTAACACAACTCCGAAATCATGCCCTGACAATGTCCCTAACTAAGGCCCTGACACTATTCCTAACTCAGGCGCTGACACAATACTTAAGGAAGGCCCTGACATTACTCCTAACTCAGGCCCTGAAAAGGTCCCTAACTAAGGCCGACACAACTCCTAACTCAGGCACTAACACTGTCCCTAAATAAGGCCCTGAAACTATTCCTAACTGAGGCGCTGATACAATACCTAACGAAGGCACTGATGCTACTCCTAACTAAGGCCCTGACACTACTCCTATCTCAAGCAATGACACTGTCCCTAACTTAGGCCCTGACTCTACTCCTGACTCAGGCACTGACACTGGCCCTACCTTAGGCCCTGACACTACTCCTAACTAAGCAACTGACACTGTCCCTAACTAAGGCCCGGATACTACTCCTTACTCAGGCACTGACAATATCACTAACTAAGGCCGTGACACTACTCCCAAAATAGGCACTGAGACTGTCCCGAAATATGCCCTGACAGTACTCCGAACTCAGGCACTGACACTGTCCTTAACTAAGGCCCTGATACTACTTCCACCTCAGGCACTGACACTCTCCCTAAGTAAGCCCTGACATTACTCCCAATTCCGGCATTGACACTTTCGCTTACTAAGGCCCTGAAACTACTCACAACTCAGGCCCTTACACTGTTACTAACTACCGGTCTCAGACTACTCCTAACTCAGGCCCTGGCACTGTCCGTAACTTAGGCTCTGGCACTATTCCTAACTCAGACACTGACGCTGTCCCTTAACTAAGGGTCTGACACTCCTCCCAACTCAGACAGTGACACTCTATCAATTTAAGGCCTTGACACTACTCTTAACTCAGGCCCTGACACAGTCCATAATAAAGACCCTGAAACTAATCCCAACTCAGGCCCTGGCACTGTCCGTAACTAAGGGCCTGACACTACTTCCATCTCAGCAACTGACACCATCCCTAACTATGGCCCTGACACTATTCCCAACTCAGGCACTGACACTGTCACTAAATAAGGCCATTACACTTCTCTTAACTCAACAACTGGCACTCTCCGTAACTAAGGCTTTGACACAATACTTAACTCATGCCCTGACACTGTCCTTAACTAAGACCCTGAGAGTACTCCCAACTCAGTCACTGACACTGTTCCTAACTACGGCCCAGAGACTACTCCCAATTCAGGCCCTGACACTGTCCCTAACTAAGGCACTGATATTACTCCCAACTCAGGCACTGACACTGTCCCTAACTAAGGCCCTGACACTACTCCCAACTCAGGCACTGACACTGTCCCTAACTAAGGCCCTGACACGACTCCCATCTCAGCCACTGACACTGTCCCTAAGGCCCTGACACTACCTCCAACTCAGGCACTGACACTATCCCTAACTACAGCCCTGACACTTCTCCTAACTCAGGCACTTACTAATGTCCTGACACAACTCCCAACTCAGGCACTGACATTGTTCCTAACAAAGGCCCTGACACTAATCCCAACATAGGCACTGAGACTGTCCCGAAATACGCCCTGACAGTACTCCCAACTCAGGCACTGACACTGTCCCTAACTAAGGCCCTGACACTACTCCCAAACTAGGCACTGACATTGTCCCTAACTAAGGCCCTGACATTACTCTCAACTCAGGCACTAACACTGTCCCTAACTAAGGACTTGACACTCCTCTTAACTCAGGCCCTGGCACAGTCCCTAACAAAGGCCTGCCACTTCCCCCAACTCTGGCACTGAGAGTGTCCCTAACTACGGCCATCACACTACTCCTAACTCAGGCACTGATGCTATCCCTAACTAAGGCTCTGACACTACTCCCAACACAGGCATTGACATTGTCCCTAACTAAGGCCCTCACACTACTACTTACTTAGGCACTGACACGCTACCTAACTAAGGCCCTGAGACTACTTCTACCTCATACCCTGACACTGTCCCTAACCAAGGGCCTGATACTACTCCCAACACAGGCACTGACACTCTCCCTAACTAAGGCCTTGACACTACTTTTAACTCATGCCCTGAAGCTGTCCCAAAAAAGACCCTGAGACTATTCCCAACTCAGGCACTGACACTCTCCCTAACTAAGACCCTGACACTACTCCCATCTCAGCCACTGACACTGTCCCTAATGCCCTGACACTACTTCCAACTCAGGCACTGACACTGTCCCTAACTAGGCCCTGACACTACTCCCAACTCAGGCACTGACACTGTCACTAACTAAGGCCCTGACATAACTGCCAACTCCGGCACTGACACTTTCTCTAACTACGGCCCTGAAACTACTCACAACTCAGGCCCTGACACTGTTCCTAACTACCGGTCTCAGACTACTCCTAACTTAGGCCCTGACACTATTCCTAACACAGTCCCTGACACTGTCCCTAACTAAGGTCCTGAGACGATTCCTAACTCAGACCCTGACACTGTCCATAACTTAGGCCATGTCACTACTCCCAACTCAGGCACTGACGCTGTTCCTAACTAAGGGTCTGACACTACTCCAAACTGAGACACTGACACTCTTCCAAATTAAGGCCTTGACACTACTCTTAACTCAGGCCCTGACACTGTCCATAATAAAGACCCTGACAAAAATCCCAACTTAGGCACTGACAATGTCCGTAACTAAGGCCCTGACGCTATTCCCATCTCAGCCACTGACACTGTCCCTAACTATGGCCCTGACACTACTCCCAATGCAAGCACTGGCGCTGTCCCTAACTAAGGCATTGGCACTACTCCCAACTCGCCCTGGCGCTGTCCCTAACTAAGGCTCTGACACTACTCCCAATTCAGGCAATGACAGTGTCCCTAACTGAGGCAATGATACTACTCCCAACTCAAGCACTAAGGCTCTGGATCATTGTGATGACCAGCGCCAAGGAGCATTGTGATGACAAGGGCGTGGAGCATTGTGATGACAGTGGTCATGGAACATTGTGACGATAAGGGCATCGAGCCGAGTTAGGGACAGTCTAGCGGCCTTGGGACTAAATTCAGTGCCTGAATTAGGCACAGCATAAGGTCTTTAGTTAGCATACGAGGTAGGACATTAGCTCGGGACAGGGTTAGGGTAAAGGCTTGGAATCGTGTCAGCAAATGACCTAAGGATAGTGTGAAGACCTTTGTTACTGAGACTCTCAGGGACTTCTTCAGAAGCAGTGTTAGGGCTTCAGGTAGGGACAGCATCAGGGCCTGACTTAGGGAGAGCGACAGGGCCTGAGTGAGGCCTAATGTCAGGCCCTTAGCTGGGGACACTGTCAGGGAATGACTTAGGAGCAGCATCAGTGCCTTTGTTGGATCAGCTTTAGGCTCTTAGGTAAAGACATGACCGGAGCCCTAGTTAGTCACAGCGTCAAGGCCTCAGTTAGGGAAAGCTTCAGGGTCTGAGTTACAGACAGCCTCAGGTCTTCACTTAAAGACAGCCACAGGGCTTTCTTAGGGACAGTGTCAGGACCTTGGTTAGAAATGAGTCAGGATATTAGCTCAGGAGAGTGTCAGGAGTTTAGTTTTTGCTGGCAGCAGGGCCTCTATTAAGGACAGATTCCGGGCCTTTGTTAGATTCAGTGTCATGGCCTTAGTTAGGAGTAGTCAGGGCCTTAGTTAGGGAGAGCATGAGGGTTTCAGTTCGCATAAGATGCAGGAGATTATCTCGGGACAGAGTCAGGTTCCAGGCCAGAGATAGTGAAAGGAAATGACCAAGGGATAACGAGAAGACCTTAGTTATTGAGAGCATCAGGGCCTTAGTTAGCAGCAGCGTGAGCACCTTAATCAGGACCAGCGCCAGGGCTTGATGTATGGACAGCATCAGAGCCTAAGTAAGGTACAGCAACAGGGCCTAAGTGAGGCCTATCTTTAGGGCCTGAGTAAGGGACAGTATCAGGGCATGACTTAGGAGCAGCATAAAGGCCTCTGTAGGATCAGCATTAGGGTCTTCGTTAAAGCTATTATCAGGGCCTCCGTTAGGGATAGCCTCAAGGCCTCACTTAGGGACAGCGTCAGGGCTTACTTTGGGAAAGTTTCAGGACCTTGGTAAGACATGGGTCAGGCTATTAGCTCAGGATAATATCAGGTG
Source organism: Balaenoptera acutorostrata (assembly GCF_949987535.1). NCBI lineage: Eukaryota > Metazoa > Chordata > Mammalia > Artiodactyla > Balaenopteridae > Balaenoptera > Balaenoptera acutorostrata. The sequence continues at coordinate 698,848 of NW_026646170.1, forward strand.
TTCAGATATTGACGGCAGCAGGGCCTTAGTTAGAGGCAGTGTCAGGGCCTAAGTTAGGACTAGCATCAGAGCCTTTGTTAGGTACAGTGTCAGTGACTGAGTTAGGTGTAGTGTCAGAGCCTTAGTTAGGGACAGTGTCAGGGCCTGCATTAGGACGAGCCTCCAGGCCTCAGTTAGGGACAGGTTCACGGCCTCGGACCTAAATTCAGGGCCTCATTTAGGGACAGAATCAGGGATTTAGCTAGCATAAGGGAATCTACAGCTGAAAGCAACCTGAACACCACCTCAAGCAGATGCAGAAGTGAACCATGCACGCTCCTATGAAGGAATATTCCACAGCAGTTGAGTACATTTTGTTTAAAGTTAGTAACACTATAAAAATTATGTTTGGAAGAAAACTATATTCAGAAGATGAAAGAATCTCGTTCTAAAGAATCTCTTTAGCTAATCTCGACATTAGCTAAAGAGAAGGTTAGGTTAAGGTCTAGGGAGAGTGTCAGGAAATGACCTAGGGATAGTGTCAAGACCTTAGTTACTTAGCACATCAGGACCTAATTTAGGAGCAGTGAGTGTCAGGGCTTTGGGTAGGAACAGCGTCACAGCCTGACTTAGGGAGTGGGACAGGGCCTGAGTGAGGCCTAGCGTCAGGGCCTTAGCTAGAGACAGTGTCAAGGCATGACTTAGGAGCAGCCTAAGAGCCATGGTAGGATCAGCCTCAGGGGCTATGTTAAAGATATTATCAGGGCCTCTGTTAGGGACAGCCTCAACGCCTCACTTCGAGACAGCATCAGGGCTGCCTTAGGGACAGTTTCAGGACCTTGGTAAGAGATGGGTCAAGAAATTAGCTCAGGATAGTGTCAGGACTTTAGCTATTGACGGTAGCAGGGCCTTAGTTAGGGACAGTGTCAGGCCCTGAATTAGGACGAACATCGAGGCCTTAGGTACGGACAGGGTCACAGCCTCGAGAGTAATTTTAGGCCCTTAGTTAAGGACAGCAGCAGGGCTGTAGTTAGCATAAGAGGCACGACACTTCCTAGGGACAGGCTCAGGTTATGGTCTAGGGAGAGTGTCAGGAAAGGACCTAAGCATAGTGTCAAAACCTTAGTTACTGAGAGTATCAGATCCTTATTTAGAACCAGTGTCAGGGCTTCAGGTAGGGACAGCATCAGAGCCTGACTTAGGCAGAGCGACAGGGCCTGAGTGAGGCCTAGCGTCTGGCCCTTAGCTGAGGACACTGTCAGGGCATGACTTAGGAACAGAATCAGCGCCTCTGTTGGATCAGCCTTAGCGTCTTTGTTACAGATATGATCAGGGCCTGACTTAGTCACAGCTTCAAGGCCTCAGTTAGGGAAAGCTTCAGGGCCTGAGTTAGGGACAGCCTCAGTTCTTAACATAGGGACAGCGACAGGGCTTTCTTAGGGACAGTGTCAGGACCTTGGTTAGAAATATGTCAGGATATTAACTCAGGCTAGTGTCCAGTTTTTAGTTATTGCTGACAGCAGGGCCTATATTAGGGGCAAATTCTGAGCCTTACTTCGAGACAGTGTCAGGGCCTGAGTTAGGACTAGCATCAGAGCCCTTGTAAAGTACAGTGTCAGGGACTGAGTTAGGTGTAGTGTCAGGGCATTAGTTAGGGACAGTGTCAGCGCCTCAGTTAGGATGAGCCTCCAACCTCAGTTAGGGACAGCTTGACGGCCTCGGGACTAATTTCAGGCTCTTAGTTCGAGACAGCATCAGGGATTTAGTTAGCATAAGAGGCTCGACAATAGCTAAAGACAAGTTTAGGTTAAGATCTAGGGATAGTGTCAGGAAATGACCTAGGGATAGTGGCAAGACCATAGCTAATTAGAGCATCAGTGCCTAATTTAGGCCCAGTGTCAGGGCTTCAGGTAGGGACAGAGTCTTAGCCTGACTTAGGGAGAGCGACAGGGCCTGAGTGATGCCTAGAGTCAGGGCCTTAGCTATGGACAGCGTCAGGGCATGACATAGGATCAACATAAGGGTCTCTGTAAGATCAGCATTAGAGTTTCGTTCAAGACATTATCAGGACCTCTGTGAGGGACAGCCTCAGGGCCTCACTTAGGGACAGTGTCAGGGCTAACTTTGGGAGAGTTTCAGGACCTTGGTAAGACATGGGTCAGGGTATTAGCTCAGGATAATGTCAGGACTTTAGATATTGATGGTAGCAGCGCCTACGTTAGGGAAAGTTTCAAGGCGTTAGTTAGGAGTAGCGGGCCTCTGATAGGTCCAGTGTCAGATCCTCAGTTAGCAATAGTGTTAGGGCCTTAGTTAGGGACAGTGTCAGGGCCGGATGTAGGGCGAGCATCTAGGCCTTCATTCGGGACAGGTTCATGGTCTTGGGACTAAATTCCGTGCCTGAGGTAGGCACAGCCTAAGGACTTCAGTTAGCATAAGAGGCAGGACATTAGCTAGTGACCGTGTCAGTTTAACATCTAGGGAAAGTGTCAGGAAATGACCTAAGGATAGTGTGAAGACCTTTGTTACGGAGACTCTCAGGGCCTTATTCAGAACCAGTGTTAGGGCTTCAGGTAGGGACAGCATCAGAGCCTGACTTAGGGAGAGCGATAGGGTCTGAGTGAGGCCTAGCATCAGACACTTAGTGGGGGACACTATCGGGGCATGACTTAGGAGCAGCATCAGGGCCTCTGTTGGATCAGCCTTAGGGTCTTAGTTAAAGTCATGATCAGGGTCTGAGTTAGTCACAGCATCAAGGCCTGAGTTAGTTAGGGAAAGCTTCAGGGCCTCACTTAGGGACAGCGTCAGGGCTTACTTTGGGACAGTTTCAGGACCTTGGTAAGACATGGGTCAGGTTATTAGCTCCGGATAATGTCAGGACTTTCGATGTTGATGGCAGCAGGCCTTGGTTAGAGACAGTGTCAGGCCCTGAGTTACGACTAGCATCAGAGCCTTTGTTAGATACAATGTACGGGACTGAATTAGGAGTAGAGTCAGGGCCTTAGTTAGTGACAGTGTCAGGGCCTGACTTAGGGAGAGCGACAGGGCCTGAGTGAGGCTTAGCATCAGGCCCTTAGCTGGGCACACTGTCAGGGCATGACTTTGGAGCAGCATCAGCGTCTTTGCTGGATCAGCATTAAGGTCTTCGTTAGGTACATGATCAGGGCCTGAATTAGTCACAGCTTCAAGGCTTCAGTTAAGGAAAGCTTCAGGGCCTGAGTTAGGGACAGCCTCAGGTCTTCACTTAGGGACAGCGTCAGGGCTTACTTTGGGACAGTTTCAGGACCTTGGAAAGACATAGGTCAGGATAGTAGCTCAGGATAATGGCAGGACTTTTGATAGTGATGGCAGCAGGGCCTTAGTTACAGACGGTTTCAGGGCCTGAGTTAGGCCGAGCATCAGAGACTTTGTTAGGTACAGTGGAAGGGACTGAGTTAGGAGTAGTGTCAGGGCCTTGCTTAGGGACAGTGTCAGGGTCTGATTTAGGTGTACTGTCTGAGACCTAGTTAGGGACAGTGCTAGGGCCTGAGTTAGGATTAGTGTCAAGGCCTTATTGAGGACCAATTTCAGGGCTTTAGTTTGGACTAGCAACAAAGCCTTTGTTAGGTAGCATGTCGGGGCCTCAGTTAGGTGTAGTGTCAGGGCCATTGTTAGGGACAGTATCAGAGCCTGACTTAGGAGAAGTTCAGGGCCTTAGCCAGGGAAAGTGTCAGGGCCTTAGTTAGGGACATTATCAGGGCCTGAATTAGCAGTAGTGTCAAAAGTCCTTAGTGAGGAGAGTAAGGAGTAAGTCAGGACTCAGGCCCTGACACTGTTCTTAAATAAGGCCCTGACATTACCTGTAACACAGGTCCTGATCTGATTCCTATCATAGGCGCTGATGTTGGACTTAACTAAGGCCCTGACACTGGTCCTAACTAAAGCTGTGACACTACTCTTAACTCAGGCCCTGACACTGTCCCTAACAAAGCCTCTGACACTACTCCTAAATCAGGCACTGACACTGTCCCTAACTAAGGCCCTGACATACACCTAACTCAGGCCCTGACACTGTCTCTAACTAAGGCCCTGATACTACTCCAAACTCAGCACTGACACTGTCACTAACTAAGGCCCTGACACTATTCATAGCTCACGCCCTAACACAACTCCGAAATCATGCCCTGACAATGTCCCTAACTAAGGCCCTGACACTATTCCTAACTCAGGCACTGACACAATACTTAAGGAAGGCCCTGACATTACTCCTAACTCAGGCCCTGAAAAGGTCCCTAACTAAGGCCGACACAACTCCTAACTCAGGCACTAACACTGTCCCTAAATAAGGCCCTGAAACTATTCCTAACTGAGGCGCTGATACAATACCTAACGAAGGCACTGATGCTACTCCTAACTAAGGCCCTGACACTACTCCTATCTCAAGCAATGACACTGTCCCTAACTTAGGCCCTGACTCTACTCCTGACTCAGGCACTGACACTGGCCCTACCTTAGGCCCTGACACTACTCCTAACTAAGCAACTGACACTGTCCCTAACTAAGGCCCGGATACTACTCCTTACTCAGGCACTGACAATATCACTAACTAAGGCCGTGACACTACTCCCAAAATAGGCACTGAGACTGTCCCGAAATATGCCCTGACAGTACTCCGAACTCAGGCACTGACACTGTCCTTAACTAAGGCCCTGATACTACTTCCACCTCAGGCACTGACACTCTCCCTAAGTAAGCCCTGACATTACTCCCAATTCCGGCATTGACACTTTCGCTTACTAAGGCCCTGAAACTACTCACAACTCAGGCCCTTACACTGTTACTAACTACCGGTCTCAGACTACTCCTAACTCAGGCCCTGGCACTGTCCGTAACTTAGGCTCTGGCACTATTCCTAACTCAGACACTGACGCTGTCCCTTAACTAAGGGTCTGACACTCCTCCCAACTCAGACAGTGACACTCTATCAATTTAAGGCCTTGACACTACTCTTAACTCAGGCCCTGACACAGTCCATAATAAAGACCCTGAAACTAATCCCAACTCAGGCCCTGGCACTGTCCGTAACTAAGGGCCTGACACTACTTCCATCTCAGCAACTGACACCATCCCTAACTATGGCCCTGACACTATTCCCAACTCAGGCACTGACACTGTCACTAAATAAGGCCATTACACTTCTCTTAACTCAACAACTGGCACTCTCCGTAACTAAGGCTTTGACACAATACTTAACTCATGCCCTGACACTGTCCTTAACTAAGACCCTGAGAGTACTCCCAACTCAGTCACTGACACTGTTCCTAACTACGGCCCAGAGACTACTCCCAATTCAGGCCCTGACACTGTCCCTAACTAAGGCACTGATATTACTCCCAACTCAGGCACTGACACTGTCCCTAACTAAGGCCCTGACACTACTCCCAACTCAGGCACTGACACTGTCCCTAACTAAGGCCCTGACACGACTCCCATCTCAGCCACTGACACTGTCCCTAAGGCCCTGACACTACCTCCAACTCAGGCACTGACACTATCCCTAACTACAGCCCTGACACTTCTCCTAACTCAGGCACTTACTAATGTCCTGACACAACTCCCAACTCAGGCACTGACATTGTTCCTAACAAAGGCCCTGACACTAATCCCAACATAGGCACTGAGACTGTCCCGAAATACGCCCTGACAGTACTCCCAACTCAGGCACTGACACTGTCCCTAACTAAGGCCCTGACACTACTCCCAAACTAGGCACTGACATTGTCCCTAACTAAGGCCCTGACATTACTCTCAACTCAGGCACTAACACTGTCCCTAACTAAGGACTTGACACTCCTCTTAACTCAGGCCCTGGCACAGTCCCTAACAAAGGCCTGCCACTTCCCCCAACTCTGGCACTGAGAGTGTCCCTAACTACGGCCATCACACTACTCCTAACTCAGGCACTGATGCTATCCCTAACTAAGGCTCTGACACTACTCCCAACACAGGCATTGACACTGTCCCTAACTAAGGCCCTCACACTACTACTTACTTAGGCACTGACACGCTACCTAACTAAGGCCCTGAGACTACTTCTACCTCAGACCCTGACACTGTCCCTAACCAAGGGCCTGATACTACTCCCAACACAGGCACTGACACTCTCCCTAACTAAGGCCTTGACACTACTTTTAACTCATGCCCTGATGCTGTCCCAAAAAAGACCCTGAGACTATTCCCAACTCAGGCACTGACACTCTCCCTAACTAAGACCCTGACACTACTCCCATCTCAGCCACTGACACTGTCCCTAATGCCCTGACACTACTTCCAACTCAGGCACTGACACTGTCCCTAACTAGGCCCTGACACTACTCCCAACTCAGGCACTGACACTGTCACTAACTAAGGCCCTGACATAACTGCCAACTCCGGCACTGACACTTTCTCTAACTACGGCCCTGAAACTACTCACAACTCAGGCCCTGACACTGTTCCTAACTACCGGTCTCAGACTACTCCTAACTTAGGCCCTGACACTATTCCTAACACAGTCCCTGACACTGTCCCTAACTAAGGTCCTGAGACGATTCCTAACTCAGACCCTGACACTGTCCATAACTTAGGCCATGTCACTACTCCCAACTCAGGCACTGACGCTGTTCCTAACTAAGGGTCTGACACTACTCCAAACTGAGACACTGACACTCTTCCAAATTAAGGCCTTGACACTACTCTTAACTCAGGCCCTGACACTGTCCATAATAAAGACCCTGACAAAAATCCCAACTTAGGCACTGACAATGTCCGTAACTAAGGCCCTGACGCTATTCCCATCTCAGCCACTGACACTGTCCCTAACTATGGCCCTGACACTACTCCCAATGCAAGCACTGGCGCTGTCCCTAACTAAGGCATTGGCACTACTCCCAACTCGCCCTGGCGCTGTCCCTAACTAAGGCTCTGACACTACTCCCAATTCAGGCAATGACAGTGTCCCTAACTGAGGCAATGATACTACTCCCAACTCAAGCACTAAGGCTCTGGATCATTGTGATGACCAGCGCCAAGGAGCATTGTGATGACAAGGGCGTGGAGCATTGTGATGACAGTGGTCATGGAACATTGTGACGATAAGGGCATCGAGCCGAGTTAGGGACAGTCTAGCGGCCTTGGGACTAAATTCAGTGCCTGAATTAGGCACAGCATAAGGTCTTTAGTTAGCATACGAGGTAGGACATTAGCTCGGGACAGGGTTAGGGTAAAGGCTTGGAATCGTGTCAGCAAATGACCTAAGGATAGTGTGAAGACCTTTGTTACTGAGACTCTCAGGGACTTCTTCAGAAGCAGTGTTAGGGCTTCAGGTAGGGACAGCATCAGGGCCTGACTTAGGGAGAGCGACAGGGCCTGAGTGAGGCCTAATGTCAGGCCCTTAGCTGGGGACACTGTCAGGGAATGACTTAGGAGCAGCATCAGTGCCTTTGTTGGATCAGCTTTAGGCTCTTAGGTAAAGACATGACCGGAGCCCTAGTTAGTCACAGCGTCAAGGCCTCAGTTAGGGAAAGCTTCAGGGTCTGAGTCACAGACAGCCTCAGGTCTTCACTTAAAGACAGCCACAGGGCTTTCTTAGGGACAGTGTCAGGACCTTGGTTAGAAATGAGTCAGGATATTAGCTCAGGAGAGTGTCAGGAGTTTAGTTTTTGCTGGCAGCAGGGCCTCTATTAAGGACAGATTCCGGGCCTTTGTTAGATTCAGTGTCATGGCCTTAGTTAGGAGTAGTCAGGGCCTTAGTTAGGGAGAGCATGAGGGTTTCAGTTCGCATAAGATGCAGGAGATTATCTCGGGACAGAGTCAGGTTCCAGGCCAGAGATAGTGAAAGGAAATGACCAAGGGATAACGAGAAGACCTTAGTTATTGAGAGCATCAGGGCCTTAGTTAGCAGCAGCGTGAGCGCCTTAATCAGGACCAGCGCCAGGGCTTGATGTATGGACAGCATCAGAGCCTAAGTAAGGTACAGCAACAGGGCCTAAGTGAGGCCTATCTTTAGGGCCTGAGTAAGGGACAGTATCAGGGCATGACTTAGGAGCAGCATAAAGGCCTCTGTAGGATCAGCATTAGGGTCTTCGTTAAAGCTATTATCAGGGCCTCCGTTAGGGATAGCCTCAAGGCCTCACTTAGGGACAGCGTCAGGGCTTACTTTGGGAAAGTTTCACGACCTTGGTAAGACATGGGTCAGGCTATTAGCTCAGGATAATATCAGGTGTTCAGATATTGACGGCAGCAGGGCCTTAGTTAGAGGCAGTGTCAAGGCCTAAGTTAGGACTAGCATCAGTGCCTTTGTTAGGTACAGTGTCAGTGACTGAGTTAGTTGTAGTGTCAGAGCCTTAGTTAGGGACAGTGTCAGGGCCTGCATTAGGACGAGCCTCCAGGCCTCAGTTAGGGACAGGTTCACGGCCTCGGACCTAAATTCAGGGCCTCATTTAGGGACAGAATCAGGGATTTAGCTAGCATAAGGGGATCTACAGCTGAAAGCAACCTGAACACCACCACAAGCAGATGCAGAAGTGAACCATGCACGCTCCTATGAAGGAAGATTCCACAGCAGTTGAGTACATTTTGTTTAAAGTTAGTAACACTATAAAAATTATGTTTGGAAGAAAACTATATTCAGAAGATGAAAGAATCTCGTTCTAAAGAATCTCTTTAGCTAATCTCGACATTAGCTAAAGAGAAGGTTAGGTTAAGGTCTAGGGAGAGTGTCAGGAAATGACCTAGGGATAGTGTCAAGACCTTAGTTACTTAGCACATCAGGACCTAATTTAGGAGCAGTGAGTGTCAGGGCTTCGGGTAGGAACAGCGTCAGAGCCTGACTTAGGGAGTGGGACAGGGCCTGAGTGAGGCCTAGCGTCAGGGCCTTAGCTAGAGACAGTGTCAGGGCATGACTTAGGAGCAGCCTAAGAGCCATGGTAGGATCAGCCTCAGGGGCTATGTTAAAGATATTATCAGGGCCTCTGTTAGGGACAGCCTCAAGGCCTCACTTCGAGACAGCATCAGGGCTGCCTTAGGGACAGTTTCAGGACCTTGGTAAGAGATGGGTCAAGAAATTAGCTCAGGATAGTGTCAGGACTTTAGCTATTGACGGCAGCAGGGCCTTAGTTGGGGACAGTGTCAGGCCCTGAATTAGGACGAACATCGAGGCCTTAGGTACGGACAGGGTCACAGCCTCGAGAGTAATTTTAGGCCCTTAGTTAAGGACAGCAGCAGGGCTGTAGTTAGCATAAGAGGCACGACATTTGCTAGGGACAGGCTCAGGTTATGGTCTAGGGAGAGTGTCAGGAAAGGACCTAAGCATAGTGTCAAAACCTTAGTTACTGAGAGTATCAGATCCTTATTTAGAACCAGTGTCAGGGCTTCAGGTAGGGACAGCATCAGAGCCTGACTTAGGCAGAGCGACAGGGCCTGAGTGAGGCCTAGCGTCAGGCCCTTAGCTGAGGACACTGTCAGGGCATGACTTAGGAACAGAATCAGCGCCTCTGTTGGATCAGCCTTAGCATCTTTGTTACAGATATGATCAGGGCCTGACTTAGTCACAGCTTCAAGGCCTCACTTAGGGAAAGCTTCAGGGCCTGAGTTAGGGACAGCCTCAGTTCTTAACATAGGGACAGCGACAGGGCTTTCTTAGGGACAGTGTCAGGACCTTGGTTAGAAATATGTCAGGATATTAACTCAGGCTAGTGTCCAGTTTTTAGTTATTGCTGACAGCAGGGCCTATATTAGGGGCAAATTCTGAGCCTTATTTCGAGACAGTGTCAGGGCCTGAGTTAGGACTAGCATCAGAGCCCTTGTAAAGTACAGTGTCAGGGACTGAGTTAGGTGCAGTGTCAGGGCTTTAGTTAGGGACAGTGTCAGCGCCTCAGTTAGGATGAGCCTCCAACCTCAGTTAGGGACAGCTTGACGGCCTCGGGACTAATTTCAGGCTCTTAGTTCGAGACAGCATCAGGGATTTAGTTAGCATAAGAGGCTCGACAATAGCTAAAGACAAGTTTAGGTTAAGATCTAGGGATAGTGTCAGGAAATGACCTAGGGAGAGTGGCAAGACCATAGCTAATTAGAGCATCAGTGCCTAATTTAGGCCCAGTGTCAGGGCTTCAGGTAGGGACAGAGTCTTAGCCTGACTTAGGGAGAGCGACAGGGCCTGAGTGATGCCTAGAGTCAGGGCCTTAGCTATGGACAGCGTCAGGGCATGACATAGGATCAACATAAGGGTCTCTGTAAGATCAGCATTAGAGTTTCGTTCAAGACATTATCAGGACCTCTGTGAGGGACAGCCTCAGGGCCTCACTTAGGGACAGTGTCAGGGCTAACTTTGGGAGAGTTTCAGGACCTTGGTAAGACATGGGTCAGGGTATTAGCTCAGGATAATGTCAGGACTTTAGATATTGATGGTAGCAGCGCCTACGTTAGGGAAAGTTTCAAGGCGTTAGTTAGGAGTAGCGGGCCTCTGATAGGTCCAGTGTCAGATCCTCAGTTAGCAATAGTGTTAGGGCCTTAGTTAGGGACAGTGTCAGGGCCGGATGTAGGGCGAGCATCTAGGCCTTCGTTCGGGACAGGTTCATGGTCTTGGGACTAAATTCCGTGCCTGAGGTAGGCACAGCCTAAGGGCTTCAGTTAGCATAAGAGGCAGGACATTAGCTAGTGACCGTGTCAGTTTAACATCTAGGGAAAGTGTCAGGAAATGACCTAAGGATAGTGTGAAGACCTTTGTTACGGAGACTCTCAGGGCCTTATTCAGAACCAGTGTTAGGGGTTCAGGTAGGGACAGCATCAGAGCCTGACTTAGGGAGAGCGATAGGGTCTGAGTGAGGCCTAGCATCAGACACTTAGTGGGGGACACTATCGGGGCATGACTTAGGAGCAGCATCAGGGCCTCTGTTGGATCAGCCTTAGGGTCTTAGTTAAAGTCATGATCAGGGTCTGAGTTAGTCACAGCATCAAGGCCTGAGTTAGTTAGGGAAAGCTTCAGGGCCTCACTTAGGGACAGCGTCCGGGCTTACTTTGGGACAGTTTCAGGACCTTGGTAAGACATGGGTCAGGTTATTAGCTCCGGATAATGTCAGGACTTTCGATGTTGATGGCAGCAGGCCTTGGTTAGAGACAGTGTCAGGCCCTGAGTTACGACTAGCATCAGAGCCTTTGTTAGATACAATGTACGGGACTGAATTAGGAGTAGAGTCAGGGCCTTAGTTAGTGACAGTGTCAGGGCCTGACTTAGGGAGAGCGACAGGGCCTGAGTGAGGCTTAGCATCAGGCCCTTAGCTGGGCACACTGTCAGGGCATGCATGACTTTGGAGCAGCATCAGCGTCTTTGCTGGATCAGCATTAAGGTCTTCGTTAGGTACATGATCAGGGCCTGAATTAGTCACAGCTTCAAGGCTTCAGTTAAGGAAAGCTTCAGGGCCTGAGTTAGGGACAGCCTCAGGTCTTCACTTAGGGACAGCGTCAGGGCTTACTTTGGGACAGTTTCAGGACCTTGGAAAGACATAGGTCAGGATAGTAGCTCAGGATAATGGCAGGACTTTTGATAGTGATGGCAGCAGGGCCTTAGTTACAGACGGTTTCAGGGCCTGAGTTAGGCCTCGCATCAGAGAATTGTTAGGTACAGTGGAAGGGACTGAGTTAGGAGTAGTGTCAGGGCCTTGCTTAGGGACAGTGTCAGGGTCTGATTTAGGTGTACTGTCTGAGACCTAGTTAGGGACAGTGCTAGGGCCTGAGTTAGGATTAGTGTCAAGGCCTTATTGAGGACCAATTTCAGGGCCTTAGTTTGGACTAGCAACAAAGCCTTTGTTAGGTAGCATGTCGGGGCCTCAGTTAGGTGTAGTGTCAGGGCCATTGTTAGGGACAGTATCAGGGCCTGACTTAGGAGAAGTTCAGGGCCTTAGCCAGGGAAAGTGTCAGGGCCTTAGTTAGGGACATTCTCAGGGCCTGAATTAGCAGTAGTGTCAAAAGTCCTTAGTGAGGAGAGTAAGGAGTAAGTCAGGACTCAGGCCCTGACACTGTTCTTAAATAAGGCCCTGACATTCCCTGTAACACAGGTCCTGATCTGATTCCTATCATAGGCGCTGATGTTGGACTTAACTAAGGCCCTGACACTGGTCCTAACTAAAGCTGTGACACTACTCTTAACTCAGGCCCTGACATTGTCCCTAACAAAGCCTCTGACACTACTCCTAAATCAGGCACTGACACTGTCCCTAACTAAGGCCCTGACATACACCTAACTCAGGCCCTGACACTGTCTCTAACTAAGGCCCTGATACTACTCCAAACTCAGCACTGACACTGTCACTAACTAAGGCCCTGACACTATTCATAGCTCACGCCCTAACACCACTCCGAAATCATGCCCTGACAGTGTCCCTAACTAAGGCCCTGACACTATTCCTAACTCAGGCGCTGACACAATACTTAAGGAAGGCCCTGACATTACTCCTAACTCAGGCCCTGAAAAGGTCCCTAACTAAGGCCGACACAACTCCTAACTCAGGCACTAACACTGTCCCTAAATAAGGCCCTGAAACTATTCCTAACTGAGGCGCTGATACAATACCTAACGAAGGCACTGATGCTGCTCCTAACTAAGGCCCTGACACTACTCCTATCTCAAGCAATGACACTGTCCCTAACTTAGGCCCTGACTCTACTCCTGACTCAGGCACTGACACTGGCCCTACCTTAGGCCCTGACACTACTCCTAACTAAGCAACTGACACTGTCCCTAACTAAGGCCCGGATACTACTCCTTACTCAGGCACTGACAATATCACTAACTAAGGCCGTGACACTACTCCCAAAATAGGCACTGAGACTGTCCCGAAATATGCCCTGACAGTACTCCGAACTCAGGCACTGACACTGTCCTTAACTAAGGCCCTGATACTACTTCCACCTCAGGCACTGACACTCTCCCTAAGTAAGCCCTGACATTACTCCCAATTCCGGCATTGACACTTTCGCTTACTAAGGCCCTGAAACTACTCACAACTCAGGCCCTTACACTGTTACTAACTACCGGTCTCAGACTACTCCTAACTCAGGCCCTGGCACTGTCCGTAACTTAGGCTCTGGCACTATTCCTAACTCAGACACTGACGCTGTCCCTTAACTAAGGGTCTGACACTCCTCCCAACTCAGACAGTGACACTCTATCAATTTAAGGCCTTGACACTACTCTTAACTCAGGCCCTGACACAGTCCATAATAAAGACCCTGAAACTAATCCCAACTCAGGCCCTGGCACTGTCCGTAACTAAGGGCCTGACACTACTTCCATCTCAGCAACTGACACCATCCCTAACTATGGCCCTGACACTATTCCCAACTCAGGCACTGACACTGTCACTAAATAAGGCCATTACACTTCTCTTAACTCAACAACTGGCACTCTCCGTAACTAAGGCTTTGACACAATACTTAACTCATGCCCTGACACTGTCCTTAACTAAGACCCTGAGAGTACTCCCAACTCAGTCACTGACACTGTTCCTAACTACGGCCCAGAGACTACTCCCAATTCAGGCCCTGACACTGTCCCTAACTAAGGCACTGATATTACTCCCAACTCAGGCACTGACACTGTCCCTAACTAAGGCCCTGACACTACTCCCAACTCAGGCACTGACACTGTCCCTAACTAAGGCCCTGACACGACTCCCATCTCAGCCACTGACACTGTCCCTAAGGCCCTGACACTACCTCCAACTCAGGCACTGACACTATCCCTAACTACAGCCCTGACACTTCTCCTAACTCAGGCACTTACTAATGTCCTGACACAACTCCCAACTCAGGCACTGACATTGTTCCTAACAAAGGCCCTGACACTAATCCCAACATAGGCACTGAGACTGTCCCGAAATACGCCCTGACAGTACTCCCAACTCAGGCACTGACACTGTCCCTAACTAAGGCCCTGACACTACTCCCAAACTAGGCACTGACATTGTCCCTAACTAAGGCCCTGACATTACTCTCAACTCAGGCACTAACACTGTCCCTAACTAAGGACTTGACACTCTTCTTAACTCAGGCCCTGGCACAGTCCCTAACAAAGGCCTGCCACTTCCCCCAACTCTGGCACTGAGAGTGTCCCTAACTATGGCCATCACACTACTCCTAACTCAGGCACTGATGCTATCCCTAACTAAGGCTCTGACACTACTCCCAACACAGGCATTGACATTGTCCCTAACTAAGGCCCTCACACTACTACTTACTTAGGCACTGACACGCTACCTAACTAAGGCCCTGAGACTACTTCTACCTCAGACCCTGACACTGTCCCTAACCAAGGGCCTGATACTACTCCCAACACAGGCACTGACACTCTCCCTAACTAAGGCCTTGACACTACTTTTAACTCATGCCCTGAAGCTGTCCCAAAAGAGACCCTGAGACTATTCCCAACTCAGGCACTGACACTCTCCCTAACTAAGACCCTGACACTACTCCCATCTCAGCCACTGACACTGTCCCTAATGCCCTGACACTACTTCCAACTCAGGCACTGACACTGTCCCTAACTAGGCCCTGACACTACTCCCAACTCAGGCACTGACACTGTCACTAACTAAGGCCCTGACATAACTGCCAACTCCGGCACTGACACTTTCTCTAACTACGGCCCTGAAACTACTCACAACTCAGGCCCTGACACTGTTCCTAACTACCGGTCTCAGACTACTCCTAACTTAGGCCCTGACACTATTCCTAACACAGTCCCTGACACTGTCCCTAACTAAGGTCCTGAGACGATTCCTAACTCAGACCCTGACACTGTCCATAACTTAGGCCATGTCACTACTCCCAACTCAGGCACTGACGCTGTTCCTAACTAAGGGTCTGACACTACTCCAAACTGAGACACTGACACTCTTCCAAATTAAGGCCTTGACACTACTCTTAACTCAGGCCCTGACACTGTCCATAATAAAGACCCTGACAAAAATCCCAACTTAGGCACTGACAATGTCCGTAACTAAGGCCCTGACGCTATTCCCATCTCAGCCACTGACACTGTCCCTAACTATGGCCCTGACACTACTCCCAATGCAAGCACTGGCGCTGTCCCTAACTAAGGCATTGGCACTACTCCCAACTCGCCCTGGCGCTGTCCCTAACTAAGGCTCTGACACTACTCCCAATTCAGGCAATGACAGTGTCCCTAACTGAGGCAATGATACTACTCCCAACTCAAGCACTAAGGCTCTGGATCATTGTGATGACCAGCGCCAAGGAGCATTGTGATGACAAGGGCGTGGAGCATTGTGATGACAGTGGTCATGGAACATTGTGACGATAAGGGCATCGAGCCGAGTTAGGGACAGTCTAGCGGCCTTGGGACTAAATTCAGTGCCTGAATTAGGCACAGCATAAGGTCTTTAGTTAGCATACGAGGTAGGACATTAGCTCGGGACAGGGTTAGGGTAAAGGCTTGGAATCGTGTCAGCAAATGACCTAAGGATAGTGTGAAGACCTTTGTTACTGAGACTCTCAGGGACTTCTTCAGAAGCAGTGTTAGGGCTTCAGGTAGGGACAGCATCAGGGCCTGACTTAGGGAGAGCGACAGGGCCTGAGTGAGGCCTAATGTCAGGCCCTTAGCTGGGGACACTGTCAGGGAATGACTTAGGAGCAGCATCAGTGCCTTTGTTGGATCAGCTTTAGGCTCTTAGGTAAAGACATGACCGGAGCCCTAGTTAGTCACAGCGTCAAGGCCTCAGTTAGGGAAAGCTTCAGGGTCTGAGTCACAGACAGCCTCAGGTCTTCACTTAAAGACAGCCACAGGGCTTTCTTAGGGACAGTGTCAGGACCTTGGTTAGAAATGAGTCAGGATATTAGCTCAGGAGAGTGTCAGGATTTTAGTTTTTGCTGGCAGCAGGGCCTCTATTAAGGACAGATTCCGGGCCTTTGTTAGATTCAGTGTCATGGCCTTAGTTAGGAGTAGTCAGGGCCTTAGTTAGGGAGAGCATGAGGGTTTCAGTTCGCATAAGATGCAGGAGATTATCTCGGGACAGAGTCAGGTTCCAGGCCAGAGATAGTGAAAGGAAATGACCAAGGGATAACGAGAAGACCTTAGTTATTGAGAGCATCAGGGCCTTAGTTAGCAGCAGCGTGAGCGCCTTAATCAGGACCAGCGCCAGGGCTTGATGTATGGACAGCATCAGAGCCTAAGTAAGGTACAGCAACAGGGCCTAAGTGAGGCCTATCTTTAGGGCCTGAGTAAGGGACAGTATCAGGGCATGACTTAGGAGCAGCATAAAGGCCTCTGTAGGATCAGCATTAGGGTCTTCGTTAAAGCTATTATCAGGGCCTCCGTTAGGGATAGCCTCAAGGCCTCACTTAGGGACAGCGTCAGGGCTTACTTTGGGAAAGTTTCACGACCTTGGTAAGACATGGGTCAGGCTATTAGCTCAGGATAATATCAGGTGTTCAGATATTGACGGCAGCAGGGCCTTAGTTAGAGGCAGTGTCAAGGCCTAAGTTAGGACTAGCATCAGTGCCTTTGTTAGGTACAGTGTCAGTGACTGAGTTAGTTGTAGTGTCAGAGCCTTAGTTAGGGACAGTGTCAGGGCCTGCATTAGGACGAGCCTCCAGGCCTCAGTTAGGGACAGGTTCACGGCCTCGGACCTAAATTCAGGGCCTCATTTAGGGACAGAATCAGGGATTTAGCTAGCATAAGGGGATCTACAGCTGAAAGCAACCTGAACACCACCACAAGCAGATGCAGAAGTGAACCATGCACGCTCCTATGAAGGAAGATTCCACAGCAGTTGAGTACATTTTGTTTAAAGTTAGTAACACTATAAAAATTATGTTTGGAAGAAAACTATATTCAGAAGATGAAAGAATCTCGTTCTAAAGAATCTCTTTAGCTAATCTCGACATTAGCTAAAGAGAAGGTTAGGTTAAGGTCTAGGGAGAGTGTCAGGAAATGACCTAGGGATAGTGTCAAGACCTTAGTTACTTAGCACATCAGGACCTAATTTAGGAGCAGTGAGTGTCAGGGCTTCGGGTAGGAACAGCGTCAGAGCCTGACTTAGGGAGTGGGACAGGGCCTGAGTGAGGCCTAGCGTCAGGGCCTTAGCTAGAGACAGTGTCAGGGCATGACTTAGGAGCAGCCTAAGAGCCATGGTAGGATCAGCCTCAGGGGCTATGTTAAAGATATTATCAGGGCCTCTGTTAGGGACAGCCTCAAGGCCTCACTTCGAGACAGCATCAGGGCTGCCTTAGGGACAGTTTCAGGACCTTGGTAAGAGATGGGTCAAGAAATTAGCTCAGGATAGTGTCAGGACTTTAGCTATTGACGGCAGCAGGGCCTTAGTTGGGGACAGTGTCAGGCCCTGAATTAGGACGAACATCGAGGCCTTAGGTACGGACAGGGTCACAGCCTCGAGAGTAATTTTAGGCCCTTAGTTAAGGACAGCAGCAGGGCTGTAGTTAGCATAAGAGGCACGACATTTGCTAGGGACAGGCTCAGGTTATGGTCTAGGGAGAGTGTCAGGAAAGGACCTAAGCATAGTGTCAAAACCTTAGTTACTGAGAGTATCAGATCCTTATTTAGAACCAGTGTCAGGGCTTCAGGTAGGGACAGCATCAGAGCCTGACTTAGGCAGAGCGACAGGGCCTGAGTGAGGCCTAGCGTCAGGCCCTTAGCTGAGGACACTGTCAGGGCATGACTTAGGAACAGAATCAGCGCCTCTGTTGGATCAGCCTTAGCGTCTTTGTTACAGATATGATCAGGGCCTGACTTAGTCACAGCTTCAAGGCCTCACTTAGGGAAAGCTTCAGGGCCTGAGTTAGGGACAGCCTCAGTTCTTAACATAGGGACAGCGACAGGGCTTTCTTAGGGACAGTGTCAGGACCTTGGTTAGAAATATGTCAGGATATTAACTCAGGCTAGTGTCCAGTTTTTAGTTATTGCTGACAGCAGGGCCTATATTAGGGGCAAATTCTGAGCCTTATTTCGAGACAGTGTCAGGGCCTGAGTTAGGACTAGCATCAGAGCCCTTGTAAAGTACAGTGTCAGGGACTGAGTTAGGTGCAGTGTCAGGGCTTTAGTTAGGGACAGTGTCAGCGCCTCAGTTAGGATGAGCCTCCAACCTCAGTTAGGGACAGCTTGACGGCCTCGGGACTAATTTCAGGCTCTTAGTTCGAGACAGCATCAGGGATTTAGTTAGCATAAGAGGCTCGACAATAGCTAAAGACAAGTTTAGGTTAAGATCTAGGGATAGTGTCAGGAAATGACCTAGGGAGAGTGGCAAGACCATAGCTAATTAGAGCATCAGTGCCTAATTTAGGCCCAGTGTCAGGGCTTCAGGTAGGGACAGAGTCTTAGCCTGACTTAGGGAGAGCGACAGGGCCTGAGTGATGCCTAGAGTCAGGGCCTTAGCTATGGACAGCGTCAGGGCATGACATAGGATCAACATAAGGGTCTCTGTAAGATCAGCATTAGAGTTTCGTTCAAGACATTATCAGGACCTCTGTGAGGGACAGCCTCAGGGCCTCACTTAGGGACAGTGTCAGGGCTAACTTTGGGAGAGTTTCAGGACCTTGGTAAGACATGGGTCAGGGTATTAGCTCAGGATAATGTCAGGACTTTAGATATTGATGGTAGCAGCGCCTACGTTAGGGAAAGTTTCAAGGCGTTAGTTAGGAGTAGCGGGCCTCTGATAGGTCCAGTGTCAGATCCTCAGTTAGCAATAGTGTTAGGGCCTTAGTTAGGGACAGTGTCAGGGCCGGATGTAGGGCGAGCATCTAGGCCTTCGTTCGGGACAGGTTCATGGTCTTGGGACTAAATTCCGTGCCTGAGGTAGGCACAGCCTAAGGGCTTCAGTTAGCATAAGAGGCAGGACATTAGCTAGTGACCGTGTCAGTTTAACATCTAGGGAAAGTGTCAGGAAATGACCTAAGGATAGTGTGAAGACCTTTGTTACGGAGACTCTCAGGGCCTTATTCAGAACCAGTGTTAGGGGTTCAGGTAGGGACAGCATCAGAGCCTGACTTAGGGAGAGCGATAGGGTCTGAGTGAGGCCTAGCATCAGACACTTAGTGGGGGACACTATCGGGGCATGACTTAGGAGCAGCATCAGGGCCTCTGTTGGATCAGCCTTAGGGTCTTAGTTAAAGTCATGATCAGGGTCTGAGTTAGTCACAGCATCAAGGCCTGAGTTAGTTAGGGAAAGCTTCAGGGCCTCACTTAGGGACAGCGTCCGGGCTTACTTTGGGACAGTTTCAGGACCTTGGTAAGACATGGGTCAGGTTATTAGCTCCGGATAATGTCAGGACTTTCGATGTTGATGGCAGCAGGCCTTGGTTAGAGACAGTGTCAGGCCCTGAGTTACGACTAGCATCAGAGCCTTTGTTAGATACAATGTACGGGACTGAATTAGGAGTAGAGTCAGGGCCTTAGTTAGTGACAGTGTCAGGGCCTGACTTAGGGAGAGCGACAGGGCCTGAGTGAGGCTTAGCATCAGGCCCTTAGCTGGGCACACTGTCAGGGCATGACTTTGGAGCAGCATCAGCGTCTTTGCTGGATCAGCATTAAGGTCTTCGTTAGGTACATGATCAGGGCCTGAATTAGTCACAGCTTCAAGGCTTCAGTTAAGGAAAGCTTCAGGGCCTGAGTTAGGGACAGCCTCAGGTCTTCACTTAGGGACAGCGTCAGGGCTTACTTTGGGACAGTTTCAGGACCTTGGAAAGACATAGGTCAGGATAGTAGCTCAGGATAATGGCAGGACTTTTGATAGTGATGGCAGCAGGGCCTTAGTTACAGACGGTTTCAGGGCCTGAGTTAGGCCTCGCATCAGAGAATTGTTAGGTACAGTGGAAGGGACTGAGTTAGGAGTAGTGTCAGGGCCTTGCTTAGGGACAGTGTCAGGGTCTGATTTAGGTGTACTGTCTGAGACCTAGTTAGGGACAGTGCTAGGGCCTGAGTTAGGATTAGTGTCAAGGCCTTATTGAGGACCAATTTCAGGGCCTTAGTTTGGACTAGCAACAAAGCCTTTGTTAGGTAGCATGTCGGGGCCTCAGTTAGGTGTAGTGTCAGGGCCATTGTTAGGGACAGTATCAGGGCCTGACTTAGGAGAAGTTCAGGGCCTTAGCCAGGGAAAGTGTCAGGGCCTTAGTTAGGGACATTCTCAGGGCCTGAATTAGCAGTAGTGTCAAAAGTCCTTAGTGAGGAGAGTAAGGAGTAAGTCAGGACTCAGGCCCTGACACTGTTCTTAAATAAGGCCCTGACATTCCCTGTAACACAGGTCCTGATCTGATTCCTATCATAGGCGCTGATGTTGGACTTAACTAAGGCCCTGACACTGGTCCTAACTAAAGCTGTGACACTACTCTTAACTCAGGCCCTGACATTGTCCCTAACAAAGCCTCTGACACTACTCCTAAATCAGGCACTGACACTGTCCCTAACTAAGGCCCTGACATACACCTAACTCAGGCCCTGACACTGTCTCTAACTAAGGCCCTGATACTACTCCAAACTCAGCACTGACACTGTCACTAACTAAGGCCCTGACACTATTCATAGCTCACGCCCTAACACCACTCCGAAATCATGCCCTGACAGTGTCCCTAACTAAGGCCCTGACACTATTCCTAACTCAGGCGCTGACACAATACTTAAGGAAGGCCCTGACATTACTCCTAACTCAGGCCCTGAAAAGGTCCCTAACTAAGGCCGACACAACTCCTAACTCAGGCACTAACACTGTCCCTAAATAAGGCCCTGAAACTATTCCTAACTGAGGCGCTGATACAATACCTAACGAAGGCACTGATGCTGCTCCTAACTAAGGCCCTGACACTACTCCTATCTCAAGCAATGACACTGTCCCTAACTTAGGCCCTGACTCTACTCCTGACTCAGGCACTGACACTGGCCCTACCTTAGGCCCTGACACTACTCCTAACTAAGCAACTGACACTGTCCCTAACTAAGGCCCGGATACTACTCCTTACTCAGGCACTGACAATATCACTAACTAAGGCCGTGACACTACTCCCAAAATAGGCACTGAGACTGTCCCGAAATATGCCCTGACAGTACTCCGAACTCAGGCACTGACACTGTCCTTAACTAAGGCCCTGATACTACTTCCACCTCAGGCACTGACACTCTCCCTAAGTAAGCCCTGACATTACTCCCAATTCCGGCATTGACACTTTCGCTTACTAAGGCCCTGAAACTACTCACAACTCAGGCCCTTACACTGTTACTAACTACCGGTCTCAGACTACTCCTAACTCAGGCCCTGGCACTGTCCGTAACTTAGGCTCTGGCACTATTCCTAACTCAGACACTGACGCTGTCCCTTAACTAAGGGTCTGACACTCCTCCCAACTCAGACAGTGACACTCTATCAATTTAAGGCCTTGACACTACTCTTAACTCAGGCCCTGACACAGTCCATAATAAAGACCCTGAAACTAATCCCAACTCAGGCCCTGGCACTGTCCGTAACTAAGGGCCTGACACTACTTCCATCTCAGCAACTGACACCATCCCTAACTATGGCCCTGACACTATTCCCAACTCAGGCACTGACACTGTCACTAAATAAGGCCATTACACTTCTCTTAACTCAACAACTGGCACTCTCCGTAACTAAGGCTTTGACACAATACTTAACTCATGCCCTGACACTGTCCTTAACTAAGACCCTGAGAGTACTCCCAACTCAGTCACTGACACTGTTCCTAACTACGGCCCAGAGACTACTCCCAATTCAGGCCCTGACACTGTCCCTAACTAAGGCACTGATATTACTCCCAACTCAGGCACTGACACTGTCCCTAACTAAGGCCCTGACACTACTCCCAACTCAGGCACTGACACTGTCCCTAACTAAGGCCCTGACACGACTCCCATCTCAGCCACTGACACTGTCCCTAAGGCCCTGACACTACCTCCAACTCAGGCACTGACACTATCCCTAACTACAGCCCTGACACTTCTCCTAACTCAGGCACTTACTAATGTCCTGACACAACTCCCAACTCAGGCACTGACATTGTTCCTAACAAAGGCCCTGACACTAATCCCAACATAGGCACTGAGACTGTCCCGAAATACGCCCTGACAGTACTCCCAACTCAGGCACTGACACTGTCCCTAACTAAGGCCCTGACACTACTCCCAAACTAGGCACTGACATTGTCCCTAACTAAGGCCCTGACATTACTCTCAACTCAGGCACTAACACTGTCCCTAACTAAGGACTTGACACTCTTCTTAACTCAGGCCCTGGCACAGTCCCTAACAAAGGCCTGCCACTTCCCCCAACTCTGGCACTGAGAGTGTCCCTAACTATGGCCATCACACTACTCCTAACTCAGGCACTGATGCTATCCCTAACTAAGGCTCTGACACTACTCCCAACACAGGCATTGACATTGTCCCTAACTAAGGCCCTCACACTACTACTTACTTAGGCACTGACACGCTACCTAACTAAGGCCCTGAGACTACTTCTACCTCAGACCCTGACACTGTCCCTAACCAAGGGCCTGATACTACTCCCAACACAGGCACTGACACTCTCCCTAACTAAGGCCTTGACACTACTTTTAACTCATGCCCTGAAGCTGTCCCAAAAGAGACCCTGAGACTATTCCCAACTCAGGCACTGACACTCTCCCTAACTAAGACCCTGACACTACTCCCATCTCAGCCACTGACACTGTCCCTAATGCCCTGACACTACTTCCAACTCAGGCACTGACACTGTCCCTAACTAGGCCCTGACACTACTCCCAACTCAGGCACTGACACTGTCACTAACTAAGGCCCTGACATAACTGCCAACTCCGGCACTGACACTTTCTCTAACTACGGCCCTGAAACTACTCACAACTCAGGCCCTGACACTGTTCCTAACTACCGGTCTCAGACTACTCCTAACTTAGGCCCTGACACTATTCCTAACACAGTCCCTGACACTGTCCCTAACTAAGGTCCTGAGACGATTCCTAACTCAGACCCTGACACTGTCCATAACTTAGGCCATGTCACTACTCCCAACTCAGGCACTGACGCTGTTCCTAACTAAGGGTCTGACACTACTCCAAACTGAGACACTGACACTCTTCCAAATTAAGGCCTTGACACTACTCTTAACTCAGGCCCTGACACTGTCCATAATAAAGACCCTGACAAAAATCCCAACTTAGGCACTGACAATGTCCGTAACTAAGGCCCTGACGCTATTCCCATCTCAGCCACTGACACTGTCCCTAACTATGGCCCTGACACTACTCCCAATGCAAGCACTGGCGCTGTCCCTAACTAAGGCATTGGCACTACTCCCAACTCGCCCTGGCGCTGTCCCTAACTAAGGCTCTGACACTACTCCCAATTCAGGCAATGACAGTGTCCCTAACTGAGGCAATGATACTACTCCCAACTCAAGCACTAAGGCTCTGGATCATTGTGATGACCAGCGCCAAGGAGCATTGTGATGACAAGGGCGTGGAGCATTGTGATGACAGTGGTCATGGAACATTGTGACGATAAGGGCATCGAGCCGAGTTAGGGACAGTCTAGCGGCCTTGGGACTAAATTCAGTGCCTGAATTAGGCACAGCATAAGGTCTTTAGTTAGCATACGAGGTAGGACATTAGCTCGGGACAGGGTTAGGGTAAAGGCTTGGAATCGTGTCAGCAAATGACCTAAGGATAGTGTGAAGACCTTTGTTACTGAGACTCTCAGGGACTTCTTCAGAAGCAGTGTTAGGGCTTCAGGTAGGGACAGCATCAGGGCCTGACTTAGGGAGAGCGACAGGGCCTGAGTGAGGCCTAATGTCAGGCCCTTAGCTGGGGACACTGTCAGGGAATGACTTAGGAGCAGCATCAGTGCCTTTGTTGGATCAGCTTTAGGCTCTTAGGTAAAGACATGACCGGAGCCCTAGTTAGTCACAGCGTCAAGGCCTCAGTTAGGGAAAGCTTCAGGGTCTGAGTTACAGACAGCCTCAGGTCTTCACTTAAAGACAGCCACAGGGCTTTCTTAGGGACAGTGTCAGGACCTTGGTTAGAAATGAGTCAGGATATTAGCTCAGGAGAGTGTCAGGAGTTTAGTTTTTGCTGGCAGCAGGGCCTCTATTAAGGACAGATTCCGGGCCTTTGTTAGATTCAGTGTCATGGCCTTAGTTAGGAGTAGTCAGGGCCTTAGTTAGGGAGAGCATGAGGGTTTCAGTTCGCATAAGATGCAGGAGATTATCTCGGGACAGAGTCAGGTTCCAGGCCAGAGATAGTGAAAGGAAATGACCAAGGGATAACGAGAAGACCTTAGTTATTGAGAGCTTCAGGGCCTTAGTTAGCAGCAGCGTGAGCACCTTAATCAGGACCAGCGCCAGGGCTTGATGTATGGACAGCATCAGAGCCTAAGTAAGGTACAGCAACAGGGCCTAAGTGAGGCCTATCTTTAGGGCCTGAGTAAGGGACAGTATCAGGGCATGACTTAGGAGCAGCATAAAGGCCTCTGTAGGATCAGCATTAGGGTCTTCGTTAAAGCTATTATCAGGGCCTCCGTTAGGGATAGCCTCAAGGCCTCACTTAGGGACAGCGTCAGGGCTTACTTTGGGAAAGTTTCACGACCTTGGTAAGACATGGGTCAGGCTATTAGCTCAGGATAATATCAGGTGTTCAGATATTGACGGCAGCAGGGCCTTAGTTAGAGGCAGTGTCAGGGCCTAAGTTAGGACTAGCATCAGAGCCTTTGTTAGGCACAGTGTCAGTGACTGAGTTAGGTGTAGTGTCAGAGCCTTAGTTAGGGACAGTGTCAGGGCCTGCATTAGGACGAGCCTCCAGGCCTCAGTTAGGGACAGGTTCACGGCCTCGGACCTAAATTCAGGGCCTCATTCAGGGACAGAATCAGGGATTTAGCTAGCATAAGGGAATCTACAGCTGAAAGCAACCTGAACACCACCTCAAGCAGATGCAGAAGTGAACCATGCACGCTCCTATGAAGGAATATTCCACAGCAGTTGAGTACATTTTGTTTAAAGTTAGTAACACTATAAAAATTATGTTTGGAAGAAAACTATATTCAGAAGATGAAAGAATCTCGTTCTAAAGAATCTCTTTAGCTAATCTCGACATTAGCTAAAGAGAAGGTTAGGTTAAGGTCTAGGGAGAGTGTCAGGAAATGACCTAGGGATAGTGTCAAGACCTTAGTTACTTAGCACATCAGGACCTAATTTAGGAGCAGTGAGTGTCAGGGCTTTGGGTAGGAACAGCGTCACAGCCTGACTTAGGGAGTGGGACAGGGCCTGAGTGAGGCCTAGCGTCAGGGCCTTAGCTAGAGACAGTGTCAAGGCATGACTTAGGAGCAGCCTAAGAGCCATGGTAGGATCAGCCTCAGGGGCTATGTTAAAGATATTATCAGGGCCTCTGTTAGGGACAGCCTCAAGGCCTCACTTCGAGACAGCATCAGGGCTGCCTTAGGGACAGTTTCAGGACCTTGGTAAGAGATGGGTCAAGAAATTAGCTCAGGATAGTGTCAGGACTTTAGCTATTGACGGCAGCAGGGCCTTAGTTAGGGACAGTGTCAGGCCCTGAATTAGGACGAACATCGAGGCCTTAGGTACGGACAGGGTCACAGCCTCGAGAGTAATTTTAGGCCCTTAGTTAAGGACAGCAGCAGGGCTGTAGTTAGCATAAGAGGCACGACACTTCCTAGGGACAGGCTCAGGTTATGGTCTAGGGAGAGTGTCAGGAAAGGACCTAAGCATAGTGTCAAAACCTTAGTTACTGAGAGTATCAGATCCTTATTTAGAACCAGTGTCAGGGCTTCAGGTAGGGACAGCATCAGAGCCTGACTTAGGCAGAGCGACAGGGCCTGAGTGAGGCCTAGCGTCAGGCCCTTAGCTGAGGACACTGTCAGGGCATGACTTAGGAACAGAATCAGCGCCTCTGTTGGCTCAGCCTTAGCGTCTTTGTTACAGATATGATCAGGGCCTGACTTAGTCACAGCTTCAAGGCCTCAGTTAGGGAAAGCTTCAGGGCCTGAGTTAGGGACAGCCTCAGTTCTTAACATAGGGACAGCGACAGGGCTTTCTTAGGGACAGTGTCAGGACCTTGGTTAGAAATATGTCAGGATATTAACTCAGGCTAGTGTCCAGTTTTTAGTTATTGCTGACAGCAGGGCCTATATTAGGGGCAAATTCTGAGCCTTACTTCGAGACAGTGTCAGGGCCTGAGTTAGGACTAGCATCAGAGCCCTTGTAAAGTACAGTGTCAGGGACTGAGTTAGGTGTAGTGTCAGGGCATTAGTTAGGGACAGTGTCAGCGCCTCAGTTAGGATGAGCCTCCAACCTCAGTTAGGGACAGCTTGACGGCCTCGGGACTAATTTCAGGCTCTTAGTTCGAGACAGCATCAGGGATTTAGTTAGCATAAGAGGCTCGACAATAGCTAAAGACAAGTTTAGGTTAAGATCTAGGGATAGTGTCAGGAAATGACCTAGGGATAGTGGCAAGACCATAGCTAATTAGAGCATCAGTGCCTAATTTAGGCCCAGTGTCAGGGCTTCAGGTAGGGACAGAGTCTTAGCCTGACTTAGGGAGAGCGACAGGGCCTGAGTGATGCCTAGAGTCAGGGCCTTAGCTATGGACAGCGTCAGGGCATGACATAGGATCAACATAAGGGTCTCTGTAAGATCAGCATTAGAGTTTCGTTCAAGACATTATCAGGACCTCTGTGAGGGACAGCCTCAGGGCCTCACTTAGGGACAGTGTCAGGGCTAACTTTGGGAGAGTTTCAGGACCTTGGTAAGACATGGGTCAGGGTATTAGCTCAGGATAATGTCAGGACTTTAGATATTGATGGTAGCAGCGCCTACGTTAGGGAAAGTTTCAAGGCGTTAGTTAGGAGTAGCGGGCCTCTGATAGGTCCAGTGTCAGATCCTCAGTTAGCAATAGTGTTAGGGCCTTAGTTAGGGACAGTGTCAGGGCCGGATGTAGGGCGAGCATCTAGGCCTTCGTTCGGGACAGGTTCATGGTCTTGGGACTAAATTCCGTGCCTGAGGTAGGCACAGCCTAAGGGCTTCAGTTAGCATAAGAGGCAGGACATTAGCTAGTGACCGTGTCAGTTTAACATCTAGGGAAAGTGTCAGGAAATGACCTAAGGATAGTGTGAAGACCTTTGTTACGGAGACTCTCAGGGCCTTATTCAGAACCAGTGTTAGGGGTTCAGGTAGGGACAGCATCAGAGCCTGACTTAGGGAGAGCGATAGGGTCTGAGTGAGGCCTAGCATCAGACACTTAGTGGGGGACACTATCGGGGCATGACTTAGGAGCAGCATCAGGGCCTCTGTTGGATCAGCCTTAGGGTCTTAGTTAAAGTCATGATCAGGGTCTGAGTTAGTCACAGCATCAAGGCCTGAGTTAGTTAGGGAAAGCTTCAGGGCCTCACTTAGGGACAGCGTCAGGGCTTACTTTGGGACAGTTTCAGGACCTTGGTAAGACATGGGTCAGGTTATTAGCTCCGGATAATGTCAGGACTTTCGATGTTGATGGCAGCAGGCCTTGGTTAGAGACAGTGTCAGGCCCTCAGTTACGACTAGCATCAGAGCCTTTGTTAGATACAATGTACGGGACTGAATTAGGAGTAGAGTCAGGGCCTTAGTTAGTGACAGTGTCAGGGCCTGACTTAGGGAGAGCGACAGGGCCTGAGTGAGGCTTAGCATCAGGCCCTTAGCTGGGCACACTGTCAGGGCATGACTTTGGAGCAGCCTCAGCGTCTTTGCTGGATCAGCATTAAGGTCTTCGTTAGGTACATGATCAGGGCCTGAATTAGTCACAGCTTCAAGGCTTCAGTTAAGGAAAGCTTCAGGGCCTGAGTTAGGGACAGCCTCAGGTCTTCACTTAGGGACAGCGTCAGGGCTTACTTTGGGACAGTTTCAGGAACTTGGAAAGACATAGGTCAGGATAGTAGCTCAGGATAATGGCAGGACTTTTGATAGTGATGGCAGCAGGGCCTTAGTTACAGACGGTTTCAGGGCCTGAGTTAGGCCGAGCATCAGAGACTTTGTTAGGTACAGTGGAAGGGACTGAGTTAGGAGTAGTGTCAGGGCCTTGCTTAGGGACAGTGTCAGGGTCTGATTTAGGTGTACTGTCTGAGACCTAGTTAGGGACAGTGCTAGGGCCTGAGTTAGGATTAGTGTCAAGGCCTTATTGAGGACCAATTTCAGGGCTTTAGTTTGGACTAGCAACAAAGCCTTTGTTAGGTAGCATGTCGGGGCCTCAGTTAGGTGTAGTGTCAGGGCCATTGTTAGGGACAGTATCAGAGCCTGACTTAGGAGAAGTTCAGGGCCTTAGCCAGGGAAAGTGTCAGGGCCTTAGTTAGGGACATTCTCAGGGCCTGAATTAGCAGTAGTGTCAAAAGTCCTTAGTGAGGAGAGTAAGGAGTAAGTCAGGACTCAGGCCCTGACACTGTTCTTAAATAAGGCCCTGACATTCCCTGTAACACAGGTCCTGATCTGATTCCTATCATAGGCGCTGATGTTGGACTTAACTAAGGCCCTGACACTGGTCCTAACTAAAGCTGTGACACTACTCTTAACTCAGGCCCTGACATTGTCCCTAACAAAGCCTCTGACACTACTCCTAAATCAGGCACTGACACTGTCCCTAACTAAGGCCCTGACATACACCTAACTCAGGCCCTGACACTGTCTCTAACTAAGGCCCTGATACTACTCCAAACTCAGCACTGACACTGTCACTAACTAAGGCCCTGACACTATTCATAGCTCACGCCCTAACACCACTCCGAAATCATGCCCTGACAGTGTCCCTAACTAAGGCCCTGACACTATTCCTAACTCAGGCGCTGACACAATACTTAAGGAAGGCCCTGACATTACTCCTAACTCAGGCCCTGAAAAGGTCCCTAACTAAGGCCGACACAACTCCTAACTCAGGCACTAACACTGTCCCTAAATAAGGCCCTGAAACTATTCCTAACTGAGGCGCTGATACAATACCTAACGAAGGCACTGATGCTGCTCCTAACTAAGGCCCTGACACTACTCCTATCTCAAGCAATGACACTGTCCCTAACTTAGGCCCTGACTCTACTCCTGACTCAGGCACTGACACTGGCCCTACCTTAGGCCCTGACACTACTCCTAACTAAGCAACTGACACTGTCCCTAACTAAGGCCCGGATACTACTCCTTACTCAGGCACTGACAATATCACTAACTAAGGCCGTGACACTACTCCCAAAATAGGCACTGAGACTGTCCCGAAATATGCCCTGACAGTACTCCGAACTCAGGCACTGACACTGTCCTTAACTAAGGCCCTGATACTACTTCCACCTCAGGCACTGACACTCTCCCTAAGTAAGCCCTGACATTACTCCCAATTCCGGCATTGACACTTTCGCTTACTAAGGCCCTGAAACTACTCACAACTCAGGCCCTTACACTGTTACTAACTACCGGTCTCAGACTACTCCTAACTCAGGCCCTGGCACTGTCCGTAACTTAGGCTCTGGCACTATTCCTAACTCAGACACTGACGCTGTCCCTTAACTAAGGGTCTGACACTCCTCCCAACTCAGACAGTGACACTCTATCAATTTAAGGCCTTGACACTACTCTTAACTCAGGCCCTGACACAGTCCATAATAAAGACCCTGAAACTAATCCCAACTCAGGCCCTGGCACTGTCCGTAACTAAGGGCCTGACACTACTTCCATCTCAGCAACTGACACCATCCCTAACTATGGCCCTGACACTATTCCCAACTCAGGCACTGACACTGTCACTAAATAAGGCCATTACACTTCTCTTAACTCAACAACTGGCACTCTCCGTAACTAAGGCTTTGACACAATACTTAACTCATGCCCTGACACTGTCCTTAACTAAGACCCTGAGAGTACTCCCAACTCAGTCACTGACACTGTTCCTAACTACGGCCCAGAGACTACTCCCAATTCAGGCCCTGACACTGTCCCTAACTAAGGCACTGATATTACTCCCAACTCAGGCACTGACACTGTCCCTAACTAAGGCCCTGACACTACTCCCAACTCAGGCACTGACACTGTCCCTAACTAAGGCCCTGACACGACTCCCATCTCAGCCACTGACACTGTCCCTAAGGCCCTGACACTACCTCCAACTCAGGCACTGACACTATCCCTAACTACAGCCCTGACACTTCTCCTAACTCAGGCACTTACTAATGTCCTGACACAACTCCCAACTCAGGCACTGACATTGTTCCTAACAAAGGCCCTGACACTAATCCCAACATAGGCACTGAGACTGTCCCGAAATACGCCCTGACAGTACTCCCAACTCAGGCACTGACACTGTCCCTAACTAAGGCCCTGACACTACTCCCAAACTAGGCACTGACATTGTCCCTAACTAAGGCCCTGACATTACTCTCAACTCAGGCACTAACACTGTCCCTAACTAAGGACTTGACACTCTTCTTAACTCAGGCCCTGGCACAGTCCCTAACAAAGGCCTGCCACTTCCCCCAACTCTGGCACTGAGAGTGTCCCTAACTATGGCCATCACACTACTCCTAACTCAGGCACTGATGCTATCCCTAACTAAGGCTCTGACACTACTCCCAACACAGGCATTGACATTGTCCCTAACTAAGGCCCTCACACTACTACTTACTTAGGCACTGACACGCTACCTAACTAAGGCCCTGAGACTACTTCTACCTCAGACCCTGACACTGTCCCTAACCAAGGGCCTGATACTACTCCCAACACAGGCACTGACACTCTCCCTAACTAAGGCCTTGACACTACTTTTAACTCATGCCCTGAAGCTGTCCCAAAAGAGACCCTGAGACTATTCCCAACTCAGGCACTGACACTCTCCCTAACTAAGACCCTGACACTACTCCCATCTCAGCCACTGACACTGTCCCTAATGCCCTGACACTACTTCCAACTCAGGCACTGACACTGTCCCTAACTAGGCCCTGACACTACTCCCAACTCAGGCACTGACACTGTCACTAACTAAGGCCCTGACATAACTGCCAACTCCGGCACTGACACTTTCTCTAACTACGGCCCTGAAACTACTCACAACTCAGGCCCTGACACTGTTCCTAACTACCGGTCTCAGACTACTCCTAACTTAGGCCCTGACACTATTCCTAACACAGTCCCTGACACTGTCCCTAACTAAGGTCCTGAGACGATTCCTAACTCAGACCCTGACACTGTCCATAACTTAGGCCATGTCACTACTCCCAACTCAGGCACTGACGCTGTTCCTAACTAAGGGTCTGACACTACTCCAAACTGAGACACTGACACTCTTCCAAATTAAGGCCTTGACACTACTCTTAATTCAGGCCCTGACACTGTCCATAATAAAGACCCTGACAAAAATCCCAACTTAGGCACTGACAATGTCCGTAACTAAGGCCCTGACGCTATTCCCATCTCAGCCACTGACACTGTCCCTAACTATGGCCCTGACACTACTCCCAATGCAAGCACTGGCGCTGTCCCTAACTAAGGCATTGGCACTACTCCCAACTCG
Source organism: Balaenoptera acutorostrata (assembly GCF_949987535.1). Lineage (NCBI taxonomy): Eukaryota > Metazoa > Chordata > Mammalia > Artiodactyla > Balaenopteridae > Balaenoptera > Balaenoptera acutorostrata. The sequence goes on from NW_026646170.1 coordinate 730,396, forward strand.
CCCTGGCGCTGTCCCTAACTAAGGCTCTGACACTACTCCCAATTCAGGCAATGACAGTGTCCCTAACTGAGGCAATGATACTACTCCCAACTCAAGCACTAAGGCTCTGGATCATTGTGATGACCAGCGCCAAGGAGCATTGTGATGACAAGGGCGTGGAGCATTGTGATGACAGTGGTCATGGAACATTGTGACGATAAGGGCATCGAGCCGAGTTAGGGACAGTCTAGCGGCCTTGGGACTAAATTCAGTGCCTGAATTAGGCACAGCATAAGGTCTTTAGTTAGCATACGAGGTAGGACATTAGCTCGGGACAGGGTTAGGGTAAAGGCTTGGAATCGTGTCAGCAAATGACCTAAGGATAGTGTGAAGACCTTTGTTACTGAGACTCTCAGGGACTTCTTCAGAAGCAGTGTTAGGGCTTCAGGTAGGGACAGCATCAGGGCCTGACTTAGGGAGAGCGACAGGGCCTGAGTGAGGCCTAATGTCAGGCCCTTAGCTGGGGACACTGTCAGGGAATGACTTAGGAGCAGCATCAGTGCCTTTGTTGGATCAGCTTTAGGCTCTTAGGTAAAGACATGACCGGAGCCCTAGTTAGTCACAGCGTCAAGGCCTCAGTTAGGGAAAGCTTCAGGGTCTGAGTTACAGACAGCCTCAGGTCTTCACTTAAAGACAGCCACAGGGCTTTCTTAGGGACAGTGTCAGGACCTTGGTTAGAAATGAGTCAGGATATTAGCTCAGGAGAGTGTCAGGAGTTTAGTTTTTGCTGGCAGCAGGGCCTCTATTAAGGACAGATTCCGGGCCTTTGTTAGATTCAGTGTCATGGCCTTAGTTAGGAGTAGTCAGGGCCTTAGTTAGGGAGAGCATGAGGGTTTCAGTTCGCATAAGATGCAGGAGATTATCTCGGGACAGAGTCAGGTTCCAGGCCAGAGATAGTGAAAGGAAATGACCAAGGGATAACGAGAAGACCTTAGTTATTGAGAGCTTCAGGGCCTTAGTTAGCAGCAGCGTGAGCACCTTAATCAGGACCAGCGCCAGGGCTTGATGTATGGACAGCATCAGAGCCTAAGTAAGGTACAGCAACAGGGCCTAAGTGAGGCCTATCTTTAGGGCCTGAGTAAGGGACAGTATCAGGGCATGACTTAGGAGCAGCATAAAGGCCTCTGTAGGATCAGCATTAGGGTCTTCGTTAAAGCTATTATCAGGGCCTCCGTTAGGGATAGCCTCAAGGCCTCACTTAGGGACAGCGTCAGGGCTTACTTTGGGAAAGTTTCACGACCTTGGTAAGACATGGGTCAGGCTATTAGCTCAGGATAATATCAGGTGTTCAGATATTGACGGCAGCAGGGCCTTAGTTAGAGGCAGTGTCAGGGCCTAAGTTAGGACTAGCATCAGAGCCTTTGTTAGGCACAGTGTCAGTGACTGAGTTAGGTGTAGTGTCAGAGCCTTAGTTAGGGACAGTGTCAGGGCCTGCATTAGGACGAGCCTCCAGGCCTCAGTTAGGGACAGGTTCACGGCCTCGGACCTAAATTCAGGGCCTCATTCAGGGACAGAATCAGGGATTTAGCTAGCATAAGGGAATCTACAGCTGAAAGCAACCTGAACACCACCTCAAGCAGATGCAGAAGTGAACCATGCACGCTCCTATGAAGGAAGATTCCACAGCAGTTGAGTACATTTTGTTTAAAGTTAGTAACACTATAAAAATTATGTTTGGAAGAAAACTATATTCAGAAGATGAAAGAATCTCGTTCTAAAGAATCTCTTTAGCTAATCTCGACATTAGCTAAAGAGAAGGTTAGGTTAAGGTCTAGGGAGAGTGTCAGGAAATGACCTAGGGATAGTGTCAAGACCTTAGTTACTTAGCACATCAGGACCTAATTTAGGAGCAGTGAGTGTCAGGGCTTTGGGTAGGAACAGCGTCACAGCCTGACTTAGGGAGTGGGACAGGGCCTGAGTGAGGCCTAGCGTCAGGGCCTTAGCTAGAGACAGTGTCAAGGCATGACTTAGGAGCAGCCTAAGAGCCATGGTAGGATCAGCCTCAGGGGCTATGTTAAAGATATTATCAGGGCCTCTGTTAGGGACAGCCTCAAGGCCTCACTTCGAGACAGCATCAGGGCTGCCTTAGGGACAGTTTCAGGACCTTGGTAAGAGATGGGTCAAGAAATTAGCTCAGGATAGTGTCAGGACTTTAGCTATTGACGGCAGCAGGGCCTTAGTTAGGGACAGTGTCAGGCCCTGAATTAGGACGAACATCGAGGCCTTAGGTACGGACAGGGTCACAGCCTCGAGAGTAATTTTAGGCCCTTAGTTAAGGACAGCAGCAGGGCTGTAGTTAGCATAAGAGGCACGACACTTCCTAGGGACAGGCTCAGGTTATGGTCTAGGGAGAGTGTCAGGAAAGGACCTAAGCATAGTGTCAAAACCTTAGTTACTGAGAGTATCAGATCCTTATTTAGAACCAGTGTCAGGGCTTCAGGTAGGGACAGCATCAGAGCCTGACTTAGGCAGAGCGACAGGGCCTGAGTGAGGCCTAGCGTCAGGCCCTTAGCTGAGGACACTGTCAGGGCATGACTTAGGAACAGAATCAGCGCCTCTGTTGGCTCAGCCTTAGCGTCTTTGTTACAGATATGATCAGGGCCTGACTTAGTCACAGCTTCAAGGCCTCAGTTAGGGAAAGCTTCAGGGCCTGAGTTAGGGACAGCCTCAGTTCTTAACATAGGGACAGCGACAGGGCTTTCTTAGGGACAGTGTCAGGACCTTGGTTAGAAATATGTCAGGATATTAACTCAGGCTAGTGTCCAGTTTTTAGTTATTGCTGACAGCAGGGCCTATATTAGGGGCAAATTCTGAGCCTTACTTCGAGACAGTGTCAGGGCCTGAGTTAGGACTAGCATCAGAGCCCTTGTAAAGTACAGTGTCAGGGACTGAGTTAGGTGTAGTGTCAGGGCATTAGTTAGGGACAGTGTCAGCGCCTCAGTTAGGATGAGCCTCCAACCTCAGTTAGGGACAGCTTGACGGCCTCGGGACTAATTTCAGGCTCTTAGTTCGAGACAGCATCAGGGATTTAGTTAGCATAAGAGGCTCGACAATAGCTAAAGACAAGTTTAGGTTAAGATCTAGGGATAGTGTCAGGAAATGACCTAGGGATAGTGGCAAGACCATAGCTAATTAGAGCATCAGTGCCTAATTTAGGCCCAGTGTCAGGGCTTCAGGTAGGGACAGAGTCTTAGCCTGACTTAGGGAGAGCGACAGGGCCTGAGTGATGCCTAGAGTCAGGGCCTTAGCTATGGACAGCGTCAGGGCATGACATAGGATCAACATAAGGGTCTCTGTAAGATCAGCATTAGAGTTTCGTTCAAGACATTATCAGGACCTCTGTGAGGGACAGCCTCAGGGCCTCACTTAGGGACAGTGTCAGGGCTAACTTTGGGAGAGTTTCAGGACCTTGGTAAGACATGGGTCAGGGTATTAGCTCAGGATAATGTCAGGACTTTAGATATTGATGGTAGCAGCGCCTACGTTAGGGAAAGTTTCAAGGCGTTAGTTAGGAGTAGCGGGCCTCTGATAGGTCCAGTGTCAGATCCTCAGTTAGCAATAGTGTTAGGGCCTTAGTTAGGGACAGTGTCAGGGCCGGATGTAGGGCGAGCATCTAGGCCTTCGTTCGGGACAGGTTCATGGTCTTGGGACTAAATTCCGTGCCTGAGGTAGGCACAGCCTAAGGGCTTCAGTTAGCATAAGAGGCAGGACATTAGCTAGTGACCGTGTCAGTTTAACATCTAGGGAAAGTGTCAGGAAATGACCTAAGGATAGTGTGAAGACCTTTGTTACGGAGACTCTCAGGGCCTTATTCAGAACCAGTGTTAGGGCTTCAGGTAGGGACAGCATCAGAGCCTGACTTAGGGAGAGCGATAGGGTCTGAGTGAGGCCTAGCATCAGACACTTAGTGGGGGACACTATCGGGGCATGACTTAGGAGCAGCATCAGGGCCTCTGTTGGATCAGCCTTAGGGTCTTAGTTAAAGTCATGATCAGGGTCTGAGTTAGTCACAGCATCAAGGCCTGAGTTAGTTAGGGAAAGCTTCAGGGCCTCACTTAGGGACAGCGTCAGGGCTTACTTTGGGACAGTTTCAGGACCTTGGTAAGACATGGGTCAGGTTATTAGCTCCGGATAATGTCAGGACTTTCGATGTTGATGGCAGCAGGCCTTGGTTAGAGACAGTGTCAGGCCCTCAGTTACGACTAGCATCAGAGCCTTTGTTAGATACAATGTACGGGACTGAATTAGGAGTAGAGTCAGGGCCTTAGTTAGTGACAGTGTCAGGGCCTGACTTAGGGAGAGCGACAGGGCCTGAGTGAGGCTTAGCATCAGGCCCTTAGCTGGGCACACTGTCAGGGCATGACTTTGGAGCAGCCTCAGCGTCTTTGCTGGATCAGCATTAAGGTCTTCGTTAGGTACATGATCAGGGCCTGAATTAGTCACAGCTTCAAGGCTTCAGTTAAGGAAAGCTTCAGGGCCTGAGTTAGGGACAGCCTCAGGTCTTCACTTAGGGACAGCGTCAGGGCTTACTTTGGGACAGTTTCAGGAACTTGGAAAGACATAGGTCAGGATAGTAGCTCAGGATAATGGCAGGACTTTTGATAGTGATGGCAGCAGGGCCTTAGTTACAGACGGTTTCAGGGCCTGAGTTAGGCCGAGCATCAGAGACTTTGTTAGGTACAGTGGAAGGGACTGAGTTAGGAGTAGTGTCAGGGCCTTGCTTAGGGACAGTGTCAGGGTCTGATTTAGGTGTACTGTCTGAGACCTAGTTAGGGACAGTGCTAGGGCCTGAGTTAGGATTAGTGTCAAGGCCTTATTGAGGACCAATTTCAGGGCTTTAGTTTGGACTAGCAACAAAGCCTTTGTTAGGTAGCATGTCGGGGCCTCAGTTAGGTGTAGTGTCAGGGCCATTGTTAGGGACAGTATCAGAGCCTGACTTAGGAGAAGTTCAGGGCCTTAGCCAGGGAAAGTGTCAGGGCCTTAGTTAGGGACATTCTCAGGGCCTGAATTAGCAGTAGTGTCAAAAGTCCTTAGTGAGGAGAGTAAGGAGTAAGTCAGGACTCAGGCCCTGACACTGTTCTTAAATAAGGCCCTGACATTCCCTGTAACACAGGTCCTGATCTGATTCCTATCATAGGCGCTGATGTTGGACTTAACTAAGGCCCTGACACTGGTCCTAACTAAAGCTGTGACACTACTCTTAACTCAGGCCCTGACATTGTCCCTAACAAAGCCTCTGACACTACTCCTAAATCAGGCACTGACACTGTCCCTAACTAAGGCCCTGACATACACCTAACTCAGGCCCTGACACTGTCTCTAACTAAGGCCCTGATACTACTCCAAACTCAGCACTGACACTGTCACTAACTAAGGCCCTGACACTATTCATAGCTCACGCCCTAACACCACTCCGAAATCATGCCCTGACAGTGTCCCTAACTAAGGCCCTGACACTATTCCTAACTCAGGCGCTGACACAATACTTAAGGAAGGCCCTGACATTACTCCTAACTCAGGCCCTGAAAAGGTCCCTAACTAAGGCCGACACAACTCCTAACTCAGGCACTAACACTGTCCCTAAATAAGGCCCTGAAACTATTCCTAACTGAGGCGCTGATACAATACCTAACGAAGGCACTGATGCTGCTCCTAACTAAGGCCCTGACACTACTCCTATCTCAAGCAATGACACTGTCCCTAACTTAGGCCCTGACTCTACTCCTGACTCAGGCACTGACACTGGCCCTACCTTAGGCCCTGACACTACTCCTAACTAAGCAACTGACACTGTCCCTAACTAAGGCCCGGATACTACTCCTTACTCAGGCACTGACAATATCACTAACTAAGGCCGTGACACTACTCCCAAAATAGGCACTGAGACTGTCCCGAAATATGCCCTGACAGTACTCCGAACTCAGGCACTGACACTGTCCTTAACTAAGGCCCTGATACTACTTCCACCTCAGGCACTGACACTCTCCCTAAGTAAGCCCTGACATTACTCCCAATTCCGGCGTTGACACTTTCGCTTACTAAGGCCCTGAAACTACTCACAACTCAGGCCCTTACACTGTTACTAACTACCGGTCTCAGACTACTCCTAACTCAGGCCCTGGCACTGTCCGTAACTTAGGCTCTGGCACTATTCCTAACTCAGACACTGACGCTGTCCCTTAACTAAGGGTCTGACACTCCTCCCAACTCAGACAGTGACACTCTATCAATTTAAGGCCTTGACACTACTCTTAACTCAGGCCCTGACACAGTCCATAATAAAGACCCTGAAACTAATCCCAACTCAGGCCCTGGCACTGTCCGTAACTAAGGGCCTGACACTACTTCCATCTCAGCAACTGACACCATCCCTAACTATGGCCCTGACACTATTCCCAACTCAGGCACTGACACTGTCACTAAATAAGGCCATTACACTTCTCTTAACTCAACAACTGGCACTCTCCGTAACTAAGGCTTTGACACAATACTTAACTCATGCCCTGACACTGTCCTTAACTAAGACCCTGAGAGTACTCCCAACTCAGTCACTGACACTGTTCCTAACTACGGCCCAGAGACTACTCCCAATTCAGGCCCTGACACTGTCCCTAACTAAGGCACTGATATTACTCCCAACTCAGGCACTGACACTGTCCCTAACTAAGGCCCTGACACTACTCCCAACTCAGGCACTGACACTGTCCCTAACTAAGGCCCTGACACGACTCCCATCTCAGCCACTGACACTGTCCCTAAGGCCCTGACACTACCTCCAACTCAGGCACTGACACTATCCCTAACTACAGCCCTGACACTTCTCCTAACTCAGGCACTTACTAATGTCCTGACACAACTCCCAACTCAGGCACTGACATTGTTCCTAACAAAGGCCCTGACACTAATCCCAACATAGGCACTGAGACTGTCCCGAAATACGCCCTGACAGTACTCCCAACTCAGGCACTGACACTGTCCCTAACTAAGGCCCTGACACTACTCCCAAACTAGGCACTGACATTGTCCCTAACTAAGGCCCTGACATTACTCTCAACTCAGGCACTAACACTGTCCCTAACTAAGGACTTGACACTCCTCTTAACTCAGGCCCTGGCACAGTCCCTAACAAAGGCCTGCCACTTCCCCCAACTCTGGCACTGAGAGTGTCCCTAACTACGGCCATCACACTACTCCTAACTCAGGCACTGATGCTATCCCTAACTAAGGCTCTGACACTACTCCCAACACAGGCATTGACACTGTCCCTAACTAAGGCCCTCACACTACTACTTACTTAGGCACTGACACGCTACCTAACTAAGGCCCTGAGACTACTTCTACCTCAGACCCTGACACTGTCCCTAACCAAGGGCCTGATACTACTCCCAACACAGGCACTGACACTCTCCCTAACTAAGGCCTTGACACTACTTTTAACTCATGCCCTGAAGCTGTCCCAAAAGAGACCCTGAGACTATTCCCAACTCAGGCACTGACACTCTCCCTAACTAAGACCCTGACACTACTCCCATCTCAGCCACTGACACTGTCCCTAATGCCCTGACACTACTTCCAACTCAGGCACTGACACTGTCCCTAACTAGGCCCTGACACTACTCCCAACTCAGGCACTGACACTGTCACTAACTAAGGCCCTGACATAACTGCCAACTCCGGCACTGACACTTTCTCTAACTACGGCCCTGAAACTACTCACAACTCAGGCCCTGACACTGTTCCTAACTACCGGTCTCAGACTACTCCTAACTTAGGCCCTGACACTATTCCTAACACAGTCCCTGACACTGTCCCTAACTAAGGTCCTGAGACTATTCCTAACTCAGACCCTGACACTGTCCATAACTTAGGCCATGTCACTACTCCCAACTCAGGCACTGACGCTGTTCCTAACTAAGGGTCTGACACTACTCCAAACTGAGACACTGACACTCTTCCAAATTAAGGCCTTGACACTACTCTTAACTCAGGCCCTGACACTGTCCATAATAAAGACCCTGACAAAAATCCCAACTTAGGCACTGACAATGTCCGTAACTAAGGCCCTGACGCTATTCCCATTTCAGCCACTGACACTGTCCCTAACTATGGCCCTGACACTACTCCCAATGCAAGCACTGGCGCTGTCCCTAACTAAGGCATTGGCACTACTCCCAACTCGCCCTGGCGCTGTCCCTAACTAAGGCTCTGACACTACTCCCAATTCAGGCAATGACAGTGTCCCTAACTGAGGCAATGATACTACTCCCAACTCAAGCACTAAGGCTCTGGATCATTGTGATGACCAGCGCCAAGGAGCATTGTGATGACAAGGGCGTGGAGCATTGTGATGACAGTGGTCATGGAACATTGTGACGATAAGGGCATCGAGCCGAGTTAGGGACAGTCTAGCGGCCTTGGGACTAAATTCAGTGCCTGAATTAGGCACAGCATAAGGTCTTTAGTTAGCATACGAGGTAGGACATTAGCTCGGGACAGGGTTAGGGTAAAGGCTTGGAATCGTGTCAGCAAATGACCTAAGGATAGTGTGAAGACCTTTGTTACTGAGACTCTCAGGGACTTCTTCAGAAGCAGTGTTAGGGCTTCAGGTAGGGACAGCATCAGGGCCTGACTTAGGGAGAGCGACAGGGCCTGAGTGAGGCCTAATGTCAGGCCCTTAGCTGGGGACACTGTCAGGGAATGACTTAGGAGCAGCATCAGTGCCTTTGTTGGATCAGCTTTAGGCTCTTAGGTAAAGACATGACCGGAGCCCTAGTTAGTCACAGCGTCAAGGCCTCAGTTAGGGAAAGCTTCAGGGTCTGAGTTACAGACAGCCTCAGGTCTTCACTTAAAGACAGCCACAGGGCTTTCTTAGGGACAGTGTCAGGACCTTGGTTAGAAATGAGTCAGGATATTAGCTCAGGAGAGTGTCAGGATTTTAGTTTTTGCTGGCAGCAGGGCCTCTATTAAGGACAGATTCCGGGCCTTTGTTAGATTCAGTGTCATGGCCTTAGTTAGGAGTAGTCAGGGCCTTAGTTAGGGAGAGCATGAGGGTTTCAGTTCGCATAAGATGCAGGAGATTATCTCGGGACAGAGTCAGGTTCCAGGCCAGAGATAGTGAAAGGAAATGACCAAGGGATAACGAGAAGACCTTAGTTATTGAGAGCATCAGGGCCTTAGTTAGCAGCAGCGTGAGCACCTTAATCAGGACCAGCGCCAGGGCTTGATGTATGGACAGCATCAGAGCCTAAGTAAGGTACAGCAACAGGGCCTAAGTGAGGCCTATCTTTAGGGCCTGAGTAAGGGACAGTATCAGGGCATGACTTAGGAGCAGCATAAAGGCCTCTGTAGGATCAGCATTAGGGTCTTCGTTAAAGCTATTATCAGGGCCTCCGTTAGGGATAGCCTCAAGGCCTCACTTAGGGACAGCGTCAGGGCTTACTTTGGGAAAGTTTCAGGACCTTGGTAAGACATGGGTCAGGCTATTAGCTCAGGATAATATCAGGTGTTCAGATATTGACGGCAGCAGGGCCTTAGTTAGAGGCAGTGTCAGGGCCTAAGTTAGGACTAGCATCAGAGCCTTTGTTAGGTACAGTGTCAGTGACTGAGTTAGGTGTAGTGTCAGAGCCTTAGTTAGGGACAGTGTCAGGGCCTGCATTAGGACGAGCCTCCAGGCCTCAGTTAGGGACAGGTTCACGGCCTCGGACCTAAATTCAGGGCCTCATTTAGGGACAGAATCAGGGATTTAGCTAGCATAAGGGAATCTACAGCTGAAAGCAACCTGAACACCACCTCAAGCAGATGCAGAAGTGAACCATGCACGCTCCTATGAAGGAAGATTCCACAGCAGTTGAGTACATTTTGTTTAAAGTTAGTAACACTATAAAAATTATGTTTGGAAGAAAACTATATTCAGAAGATGAAAGAATCTCGTTCTAAAGAATCTCTTTAGCTAATCTCGACATTAGCTAAAGAGAAGGTTAGGTTAAGGTCTAGGGAGAGTGTCAGGAAATGACCTAGGGATAGTGTCAAGACCTTAGTTACTTAGCACATCAGGACCTAATTTAGGAGCAGTGAGTGTCAGGGCTTTGGGTAGGAACAGCGTCACAGCCTGACTTAGGGAGTGGGACAGGGCCTGAGTGAGGCCTAGCGTCAGGGCCTTAGCTAGAGACAGTGTCAAGGCATGACTTAGGAGCAGCCTAAGAGCCATGGTAGGATCAGCCTCAGGGGCTATGTTAAAGATATTATCAGGGCCTCTGTTAGGGACAGCCTCAAGGCCTCACTTCGAGACAGCATCAGGGCTGCCTTAGGGACAGTTTCAGGACCTTGGTAAGAGATGGGTCAAGAAATTAGCTCAGGATAGTGTCAGGACTTTAGCTATTGACGGCAGCAGGGCCTTAGTTAGGGACAGTGTCAGGCCCTGAATTAGGACGAACATCGAGGCCTTAGGTACGGACAGGGTCACAGCCTCGAGAGTAATTTTAGGCCCTTAGTTAAGGACAGCAGCAGGGCTGTAGTTAGCATAAGAGGCACGACACTTCCTAGGGACAGGCTCAGGTTATGGTCTAGGGAGAGTGTCAGGAAAGGACCTAAGCATAGTGTCAAAACCTTAGTTACTGAGAGTATCAGATCCTTATTTAGAACCAGTGTCAGGGCTTCAGGTAGGGACAGCATCAGAGCCTGACTTAGGCAGAGCGACAGGGCCTGAGTGAGGCCTAGCGTCAGGCCCTTAGCTGAGGACACTGTCAGGGCATGACTTAGGAACAGAATCAGCGCCTCTGTTGGATCAGCCTTAGCGTCTTTGTTACAGATATGATCAGGGCCTGACTTAGTCACAGCTTCAAGGCCTCAGTTAGGGAAAGCTTCAGGGCCTGAGTTAGGGACAGCCTCAGTTCTTAACATAGGGACAGCGACAGGGCTTTCTTAGGGACAGTGTCAGGACCTTGGTTAGAAATATGTCAGGATATTAACTCAGGCTAGTGTCCAGTTTTTAGTTATTGCTGACAGCAGGGCCTATATTAGGGGCAAATTCTGAGCCTTACTTCGAGACAGTGTCAGGGCCTGAGTTAGGACTAGCATCAGAGCCCTTGTAAAGTACAGTGTCAGGGACTGAGTTAGGTTTAGTGTCAGGGCTTTAGTTAGGGACAGTGTCAGCGCCTCAGTTAGGATGAGCCTCCAACCTCAGTTAGGGACAGCTTGACGGCCTCGGGACTAATTTCAGGCTCTTAGTTCGAGACAGCATCAGGGATTTAGTTAGCATAAGAGGCTCGACAATAGCTAAAGACAAGTTTAGGTTAAGATCTAGGGATAGTGTCAGGAAATGACCTAGGGATAGTGGCAAGACCATAGCTAATTAGAGCATCAGTGCCTAATTTAGGCCCAGTGTCAGGGCTTCAGGTAGGGACAGAGTCTTAGCCTGACTTAGGGAGAGCGACAGGGCCTGAGTGATGCCTAGAGTCAGGGCCTTAGCTATGGACAGCGTCAGGGCATGACATAGGATCAACATAAGGGTCTCTGTAAGATCAGCATTAGAGTTTCGTTCAAGACATTATCAGGACCTCTGTGAGGGACAGCCTCAGGGCCTCACTTAGGGACAGTGTCAGGGCTAACTTTGGGAGAGTTTCAGGACCTTGGTAAGACATGGGTCAGGGTATTAGCTCAGGATAATGTCAGGACTTTAGATATTGATGGTAGCAGCGCCTACGTTAGGGAAAGTTTCAAGGCGTTAGTTAGGAGTAGCGGGCCTCTGATAGGTCCAGTGTCAGATCCTCAGTTAGCAATAGTGTTAGGGCCTTAGTTAGGGACAGTGTCAGGGCCGGATGTAGGGCGAGCATCTAGGCCTTCGTTCGGGACAGGTTCATGGTCTTGGGACTAAATTCCGTGCCTGAGGTAGGCACAGCCTAAGGGCTTCAGTTAGCATAAGAGGCAGGACATTAGCTAGTGACCGTGTCAGTTTAACATCTAGGGAAAGTGTCAGGAAATGACCTAAGGATAGTGTGAAGACCTTTGTTACGGAGACTCTCAGGGCCTTATTCAGAACCAGTGTTAGGGCTTCAGGTAGGGACAGCATCAGAGCCTGACTTAGGGAGAGCGATAGGGTCTGAGTGAGGCCTAGCATCAGACACTTAGTGGGGGACACTATCGGGGCATGACTTAGGAGCAGCATCAGGGCCTCTGTTGGATCAGCCTTAGGGTCTTAGTTAAAGTCATGATCAGGGTCTGAGTTAGTCACAGCATCAAGGCCTGAGTTAGTTAGGGAAAGCTTCAGGGCCTCACTTAGGGACAGCGTCAGGGCTTACTTTGGGACAGTTTCAGGACCTTGGTAAGACATGGGTCAGGTTATTAGCTCCGGATAATGTCAGGACTTTCGATGTTGATGGCAGCAGGCCTTGGTTAGAGACAGTGTCAGGCCCTGAGTTACGACTAGCATCAGAGCCTTTGTTAGATACAATGTACGGGACTGAATTAGGAGTAGAGTCAGGGCCTTAGTTAGTGACAGTGTCAGGGCCTGACTTAGGGAGAGCGACAGGGCCTGAGTGAGGCTTAGCATCAGGCCCTTAGCTGGGCACACTGTCAGGGCATGACTTTGGAGCAGCATCAGCGTCTTTGCTGGATCAGCATTAAGGTCTTCGTTAGGTACATGATCAGGGCCTGAATTAGTCACAGCTTCAAGGCTTCAGTTAAGGAAAGCTTCAGGGCCTGAGTTAGGGACAGCCTCAGGTCTTCACTTAGGGACAGCGTCAGGGCTTACTTTGGGACAGTTTCAGGACCTTGGAAAGACATAGGTCAGGATAGTAGCTCAGGATAATGGCAGGACTTTTGATAGTGATGGCAGCAGGGCCTTAGTTACAGACGGTTTCAGGGCCTGAGTTAGGCCGAGCATCAGAGACTTTGTTAGGTACAGTGGAAGGGACTGAGTTAGGAGTAGTGTCAGGGCCTTGCTTAGGGACAGTGTCAGGGTCTGATTTAGGTGTACTGTCTGAGACCTAGTTAGGGACAGTGCTAGGGCCTGAGTTAGGATTAGTGTCAAGGCCTTATTTAGGACCAATTTCAGGGCTTTAGTTTGGACTAGCAACAAAGCCTTTGTTAGGTAGCATGTCGGGGCCTCAGTTAGGCGTAGTGTCAGGGCCATTGTTAGGGACAGTATCAGAGCCTGACTTAGGAGAAGTTCAGGGCCTTAGCCAGGGAAAGTGTCAGGGCCTTAGTTAGGGACATTATCAGGGCCTGAATTAGCAGTAGTGTCAAAAGTCCTTAGTGAGGAGAGTAAGGAGTAAGTCAGGACTCAGGCCCTGACACTGTTCTTAAATAAGGCCCTGACATTCCCTGTAACACAGGTCCTGATCTGATTCCTATCATAGGCGCTGATGTTGGACTTAACTAAGGCCCTGACACTGGTCCTAACTAAAGCTGTGACACTACTCTTAACTCAGGCCCTGACACTGTCCCTAACAAAGCCTCTGACACTACTCCTAAATCAGGCACTGACACTGTCCCTAACTAAGGCCCTGACATACACCTAACTCAGGCCCTGACACTGTCTCTAACTAAGGCCCTGATACTACTCCAAACTCAGCACTGACACTGTCACTAACTAAGGCCCTGACACTATTCATAGCTCACGCCCTAACACAACTCCGAAATCATGCCCTGACAATGTCCCTAACTAAGGCCCTGACACTATTCCTAACTCAGGCGCTGACACAATACTTAAGGAAGGCCCTGACATTACTCCTAACTCAGGCCCTGAAAAGGTCCCTAACTAAGGCCGACACAACTCCTAACTCAGGCACTAACACTGTCCCTAAATAAGGCCCTGAAACTATTCCTAACTGAGGCGCTGATACAATACCTAAAGAAGGCACTGATGCTACTCCTAACTAAGGCCCTGACACTACTCCTATCTCAAGCAATGACACTGTCCCTAACTTAGGCCCTGACTCTACTCCTGACTCAGGCACTGACACTGGCCCTACCTTAGGCCCTGACACTACTCCTAACTAAGCAACTGACACTGTCCCTAACTAAGGCCCGGATACTACTCCTTACTCAGGCACTGACAATATCACTAACTAAGGCCGTGACACTACTCCCAAAATAGGCACTGAGACTGTCCCGAAATATGCCCTGACAGTACTCCGAACTCAGGCACTGACACTGTCCTTAACTAAGGCCCTGATACTACTTCCACCTCAGGCACTGACACTCTCCCTAAGTAAGCCCTGACATTACTCCCAATTCCGGCATTGACACTTTCGCTTACTAAGGCCCTGAAACTACTCACAACTCAGGCCCTTACACTGTTACTAACTACCGGTCTCAGACTACTCCTAACTCAGGCCCTGGCACTGTCCGTAACTTAGGCTCTGGCACTATTCCTAACTCAGACACTGACGCTGTCCCTTAACTAAGGGTCTGACACTCCTCCCAACTCAGACAGTGACACTCTATCAATTTAAGGCCTTGACACTACTCTTAACTCAGGCCCTGACACAGTCCATAATAAAGACCCTGAAACTAATCCCAACTCAGGCCCTGGCACTGTCCGTAACTAAGGGCCTGACACTACTTCCATCTCAGCAACTGACACCATCCCTAACTATGGCCCTGACACTATTCCCAACTCAGGCACTGACACTGTCACTAAATAAGGCCATTACACTTCTCTTAACTCAACAACTGGCACTCTCCGTAACTAAGGCTTTGACACAATACTTAACTCATGCCCTGACACTGTCCTTAACTAAGACCCTGAGAGTACTCCCAACTCAGTCACTGACACTGTTCCTAACTACGGCCCAGAGACTACTCCCAATTCAGGCCCTGACACTGTCCCTAACTAAGGCACTGATATTACTCCCAACTCAGGCACTGACACTGTCCCTAACTAAGGCCCTGACACTACTCCCAACTCAGGCACTGACACTGTCCCTAACTAAGGCCCTGACACGACTCCCATCTCAGCCACTGACACTGTCCCTAAGGCCCTGACACTACCTCCAACTGAGGCACTGACACTATCCCTAACTACAGCCCTGACACTTCTCCTAACTCAGGCACTTACTAATGTCCTGACACAACTCCCAACTCAGGCACTGACATTGTTCCTAACAAAGGCCCTGACACTAATCCCAACATAGGCACTGAGACTGTCCCGAAATACGCCCTGACAGTACTCCCAACTCAGGCACTGACACTGTCCCTAACTAAGGCCCTGACACTACTCCCAAACTAGGCACTGACATTGTCCCTAACTAAGGCCCTGACATTACTCTCAACTCAGGCACTAACACTGTCCCTAACTAAGGACTTGACACTCCTCTTAACTCAGGCCCTGGCACAGTCCCTAACAAAGGCCTGCCACTTCCCCCAACTCTGGCACTGAGAGTGTCCCTAACTACGGCCATCACACTACTCCTAACTCAGGCACTGATGCTATCCCTAACTAAGGCTCTGACACTACTCCCAACACAGGCATTGACACTGTCCCTAACTAAGGCCCTCACACTACTACTTACTTAGGCACTGACACGCTACCTAACTAAGGCCCTGAGACTACTTCTACCTCAGACCCTGACACTGTCCCTAACGAAGGGCCTGATACTACTCCCAACACAGGCACTGACACTCTCCCTAACTAAGGCCTTGACACTACTTTTAACTCATGCCCTGAAGCTGTCCCAAAAGAGACCCTGAGACTATTCCCAACTCAGGCACTGACACTCTCCCTAACTAAGACCCTGACACTACTCCCATCTCAGCCACTGACACTGTCCCTAATGCCCTGACACTACTTCCAACTCAGGCACTGACACTGTCCCTAACTAGGCCCTGACACTACTCCCAACTCAGGCACTGACACTGTCACTAACTAAGGCCCTGACATAACTGCCAACTCCGGCACTGACACTTTCTCTAACTACGGCCCTGAAACTACTCACAACTCAGGCCCTGACACTGTTCCTAACTACCGGTCTCAGACTACTCCTAACTTAGGCCCTGACACTATTCCTAACACAGTCCCTGACACTGTCCCTAACTAAGGTCCTGAGACTATTCCTAACTCAGACCCTGACACTGTCCATAACTTAGGCCATGTCACTACTCCCAACTCAGGCACTGACGCTGTTCCTAACTAAGGGTCTGACACTACTCCAAACTGAGACACTGACACTCTTCCAAATTAAGGCCTTGACACTACTCTTAACTCAGGCCCTGACACTGTCCATAATAAAGACCCTGACAAAAATCCCAACTTAGGCACTGACAATGTCCGTAACTAAGGCCCTGACGCTATTCCCATTTCAGCCACTGACACTGTCCCTAACTATGGCCCTGACACTACTCCCAATGCAAGCACTGGCGCTGTCCCTAACTAAGGCATTGGCACTACTCCCAACTCGCCCTGGCGCTGTCCCTAACTAAGGCTCTGACACTACTCCCAATTCAGGCAATGACAGTGTCCCTAACTGAGGCAATGATACTACTCCCAACTCAAGCACTAAGGCTCTGGATCATTGTGATGACCAGCGCCAAGGAGCATTGTGATGACAAGGGCGTGGAGCATTGTGATGACAGTGGTCATGGAACATTGTGACGATAAGGGCATCGAGCCGAGTTAGGGACAGTCTAGCGGCCTTGGGACTAAATTCAGTGCCTGAATTAGGCACAGCATAAGGTCTTTAGTTAGCATACGAGGTAGGACATTAGCTCGGGACAGGGTTAGGGTAAAGGCTTGGAATCGTGTCAGCAAATGACCTAAGGATAGTGTGAAGACCTTTATTACTGAGACTCTCAGGGACTTCTTCAGAAGCAGTGTTAGGGCTTCAGGTAGGGACAGCATCAGGGCCTGACTTAGGGAGAGCGACAGGGCCTGAGTGAGGCCTAATGTCAGGCCCTTAGCTGGGGACACTGTCAGGGAATGACTTAGGAGCAGCATCAGTGCCTTTGTTGGATCAGCTTTAGGCTCTTAGGTAAAGACATGACCGGAGCCCTAGTTAGTCACAGCGTCAAGGCCTCAGTTAGGGAAAGCTTCAGGGTCTGAGTTACAGACAGCCTCAGGTCTTCACTTAAAGACAGCCACAGGGCTTTCTTAGGGACAGTGTCAGGACCTTGGTTAGAAATGAGTCAGGATATTAGCTCAGGAGAGTGTCAGGATTTTAGTTTTTGCTGGCAGCAGGGCCTCTATTAAGGACAGATTCCGGGCCTTTGTTAGATTCAGTGTCATGGCCTTAGTTAGGAGTAGTCAGGGCCTTAGTTAGGGAGAGCATGAGGGTTTCAGTTCGCATAAGATGCAGGAGATTATCTCGGGACAGAGTCAGGTTCCAGGCCAGAGATAGTGAAAGGAAATGACCAAGGGATAACGAGAAGACCTTAGTTATTGAGAGCATCAGGGCCTTAGTTAGCAGCAGCGTGAGCACCTTAATCAGGACCAGCGCCAGGGCTTGATGTATGGACAGCATCAGAGCCTAAGTAAGGTACAGCAACAGGGCCTAAGTGAGGCCTATCTTTAGGGCCTGAGTAAGGGACAGTATCAGGGCATGACTTAGGAGCAGCATAAAGGCCTCTGTAGGATCAGCATTAGGGTCTTCGTTAAAGCTATTATCAGGGCCTCCGTTAGGGATAGCCTCAAGGCCTCACTTAGGGACAGCGTCAGGGCTTACTTTGGGAAAGTTTCAGGACCTTGGTAAGACATGGGTCAGGCTATTAGCTCAGGATAATATCAGGTGTTCAGATATTGACGGCAGCAGGGCCTTAGTTAGAGGCAGTGTCAGGGCCTAAGTTAGGACTAGCATCAGAGCCTTTGTTAGGTACAGTGTCAGTGACTGAGTTAGGTGTAGTGTCAGAGCCTTAGTTAGGGACAGTGTCAGGGCCTGCATTAGGACGAGCCTCCAGGCCTCAGTTAGGGACAGGTTCACGGCCTCGGACCTAAATTCAGGGCCTCATTTAGGGACAGAATCAGGGATTTAGCTAGCATAAGGGAATCTACAGCTGAAAGCAACCTGAACACCACCTCAAGCAGATGCAGAAGTGAACCATGCACGCTCCTATGAAGGAATATTCCACAGCAGTTGAGTACATGTTGTTTAAAGTTAGTAACACTATAAAAATTATGTTTGGAAGAAAACTATATTCAGAAGATGAAAGAATCTCGTTCTAAAGAATCTCTTTAGCTAATCTCGACATTAGCTAAAGAGAAGGTTAGGTTAAGGTCTAGGGAGAGTGTCAGGAAATGACCTAGGGATAGTGTCAAGACCTTAGTTACTTAGCACATCAGGACCTAATTTAGGAGCAGTGAGTGTCAGGGCTTCGGGTAGGAACAGCGTCAGAGCCTGACTTAGGGAGTGGGACAGGGCCTGAGTGAGGCCTAGCGTCAGGGCCTTAGCTAGAGACAGTGTCAAGGCATGACTTAGGAGCAGCCTAAGAGCCATGGTAGGATCAGCCTCAGGGGCTATGTTAAAGATATTATCAGGGCCTCTGTTAGGGACAGCCTCAAGGCCTCACTTCGAGACAGCATCAGGGCTGCCTTAGGGACAGTTTCAGGACCTTGGTAAGAGATGGGTCAAGAAATTAGCTCAGGATAGTGTCAGGACTTTAGCTATTGACGGCAGCAGGGCCTTAGTTAGGGACAGTGTCAGGCCCTGAATTAGGACGAACATCGAGGCCTTAGGTACGGACAGGGTCACAGCCTCGAGAGTAATTTTAGGCCCTTAGTTAAGGACAGCAGCAGGGCTGTAGTTAGCATAAGAGGCACGACATTTGCTAGGGACAGGCTCAGGTTATGGTCTAGGGAGAGTGTCAGGAAAGGACCTAAGCATAGTGTCAAAACCTTAGTTACTGAGAGTATCAGATCCTTATTTAGAACCAGTGTCAGGGCTTCAGGTAGGGACAGCATCAGAGCCTGACTTAGGCAGAGCGACAGGGCCTGAGTGAGGCCTAGCGTCAGGCCCTTAGCTGAGGACACTGTCAGGGCATGACTTAGGAACAGAATCAGCGCCTCTGTTGGATCAGCCTTAGCGTCTTTGTTACAGATATGATCAGGGCCTGACTTAGTCACAGCTTCAAGGCCTCACTTAGGGAAAGCTTCAGGGCCTGAGTTAGGGACAGCCTCAGTTCTTAACATAGGGACAGCGACAGGGCTTTCTTAGGGACAGTGTCAGGACCTTGGTTAGAAATATGTCAGGATATTAACTCAGGCTAGTGTCCAGTTTTTAGTTATTGCTGACAGCAGGGCCTATATTAGGGGCAAATTCTGAGCCTTACTTCGAGACAGTGTCAGGGCCTGAGTTAGGACTAGCATCAGAGCCCTTGTAAAGTACAGTGTCAGGGACTGAGTTAGGTGTAGTGTCAGGGCTTTAGTTAGGGACAGTGTCAGCGCCTCAGTTAGGATGAGCCTCCAACCTCAGTTAGGGACAGCTTGACGGCCTCGGGACTAATTTCAGGCTCTTAGTTCGAGACAGCATCAGGGATTTAGTTAGCATAAGAGGCTCGACAATAGCTAAAGACAAGTTTAGGTTAAGATCTAGGGATAGTGTCAGGAAATGACCTAGGGAGAGTGGCAAGACCATAGCTAATTAGAGCATCAGTGCCTAATTTAGGCCCAGTGTCAGGGCTTCAGGTAGGGACAGAGTCTTAGCCTGACTTAGGGAGAGCGACAGGGCCTGAGTGATGCCTAGAGTCAGGGCCTTAGCTATGGACAGCGTCAGGGCATGACATAGGATCAACATAAGGGTCTCTGTAAGATCAGCATTAGAGTTTCGTTCAAGACATTATCAGGACCTCTGTGAGGGACAGCCTCAGGGCCTCACTTAGGGACAGTGTCAGGGCTAACTTTGGGAGAGTTTCAGGACCTTGGTAAGACATGGGTCAGGGTATTAGCTCAGGATAATGTCAGGACTTTAGATATTGATGGTAGCAGCGCCTACGTTAGGGAAAGTTTCAAGGCGTTAGTTAGGAGTAGCGGGCCTCTGATAGGTCCAGTGTCAGATCCTCAGTTAGCAATAGTGTTAGGGCCTTAGTTAGGGACAGTGTCAGGGCCGGATGTAGGGCGAGCATCTAGGCCTTCGTTCGGGACAGGTTCATGGTCTTGGGACTAAATTCCGTGCCTGAGGTAGGCACAGCCTAAGGGCTTCAGTTAGCATAAGAGGCAGGACATTAGCTAGTGACCGTGTCAGTTTAACATCTAGGGAAAGTGTCAGGAAATGACCTAAGGATAGTGTGAAGACCTTTGTTACGGAGACTCTCAGGGCCTTATTCAGAACCAGTGTTAGGGCTTCAGGTAGGGACAGCATCAGAGCCTGACTTAGGGAGAGCGATAGGGTCTGAGTGAGGCCTAGCATCAGACACTTAGTGGGGGACACTATCGGGGCATGACTTAGGAGCAGCATCAGGGCCTCTGTTGGATCAGCCTTAGGGTCTTAGTTAAAGTCATGATCAGGGTCTGAGTTAGTCACAGCATCAAGGCCTGAGTTAGTTAGGGAAAGCTTCAGGGCCTCACTTAGGGACAGCGTCAGGGCTTACTTTGGGACAGTTTCAGGACCTTGGTAAGACATGGGTCAGGTTATTAGCTCCGGATAATGTCAGGACTTTCGATGTTGATGGCAGCAGGCCTTGGTTAGAGACAGTGTCAGGCCCTGAGTTACGACTAGCATCAGAGCCTTTGTTAGATACAATGTACGGGACTGAATTAGGAGTAGAGTCAGGGCCTTAGTTAGTGACAGTGTCAGGGCCTGACTTAGGGAGAGCGACAGGGCCTGAGTGAGGCTTAGCATCAGGCCCTTAGCTGGGCACACTGTCAGGGCATGACTTTGGAGCAGCATCAGCGTCTTTGCTGGATCAGCATTAAGGTCTTCGTTAGGTACATGATCAGGGCCTGAATTAGTCACAGCTTCAAGGCTTCAGTTAAGGAAAGCTTCAGGGCCTGAGTTAGGGACAGCCTCAGGTCTTCACTTAGGGACAGCGTCAGGGCTTACTTTGGGACAGTTTCAGGACCTTGGAAAGACATAGGTCAGGATAGTAGCTCAGGATAATGGCAGGACTTTTGATAGTGATGGCAGCAGGGCCTTAGTTACAGACGGTTTCAGGGCCTGAGTTAGGCCGAGCATCAGAGACTTTGTTAGGTACAGTGGAAGGGACTGAGTTAGGAGTAGTGTCAGGGCCTTGCTTAGGGACAGTGTCAGGGTCTGATTTAGGTGTACTGTCTGAGACCTAGTTAGGGACAGTGCTAGGGCCTGAGTTAGGATTAGTGTCAAGGCCTTATTGAGGACCAATTTCAGGGCTTTAGTTTGGACTAGCAACAAAGCCTTTGTTAGGTAGCATGTCGGGGCCTCAGTTAGGTGTAGTGTCAGGGCCATTGTTAGGGACAGTATCAGAGCCTGACTTAGGAGAAGTTCAGGGCCTTAGCCAGGGAAAGTGTCAGGGCCTTAGTTAGGGACATTATCAGGGCCTGAATTAGCAGTAGTGTCAAAAGTCCTTAGTGAGGAGAGTAAGGAGTAAGTCAGGACTCAGGCCCTGACACTGTTCTTAAATAAGGCCCTGACATTACCTGTAACACAGGTCCTGATCTGATTCCTATCATAGGCGCTGATGTTGGACTTAACTAAGGCCCTGACACTGGTCCTAACTAAAGCTGTGACACTACTCTTAACTCAGGCCCTGACACTGTCCCTAACAAAGCCTCTGACACTACTCCTAAATCAGGCACTGACACTGTCCCTAACTAAGGCCCTGACATACACCTAACTCAGGCCCTGACACTGTCTCTAACTAAGGCCCTGATACTACTCCAAACTCAGCACTGACACTGTCACTAACTAAGGCCCTGACACTATTCATAGCTCACGCCCTAACACAACTCCGAAATCATGCCCTGACAATGTCCCTAACTAAGGCCCTGACACTATTCCTAACTCAGGCGCTGACACAATACTTAAGGAAGGCCCTGACATTACTCCCAACTCAGGCCCTGAAAAGGTCCCTAACTAAGGCCGACACAACTCCTAACTCAGGCACTAACACTGTCCCTAAATAAGGCCCTGAAACTATTCCTAACTGAGGCGCTGATACAATACCTAACGAAGGCACTGATGCTACTCCTAACTAAGGCCCTGACACTACTCCTATCTCAAGCAATGACACTGTCCCTAACTTAGGCCCTGACTCTACTCCTGACTCAGGCACTGACACTGGCCCTACCTTAGGCCCTGACACTACTCCTAACTAAGCAACTGACACTGTCCCTAACTAAGGCCCGGATACTACTCCTTACTCAGGCACTGACAATATCACTAACTAAGGCCGTGACACTACTCCCAAAATAGGCACTGAGACTGTCCCGAAATATGCCCTGACAGTACTCCGAACTCAGGCACTGACACTGTCCTTAACTAAGGCCCTGATACTACTTCCACCTCAGGCACTGACACTCTCCCTAAGTAAGCCCTGACATTACTCCCAATTCCGGCATTGACACTTTCGCTTACTAAGGCCCTGAAACTACTCACAACTCAGGCCCTTACACTGTTACTAACTACCGGTCTCAGACTACTCCTAACTCAGGCCCTGGCACTGTCCGTAACTTAGGCTCTGGCACTATTCCTAACTCAGACACTGACGCTGTCCCTTAACTAAGGGTCTGACACTCCTCCCAACTCAGACAGTGACACTCTATCAATTTAAGGCCTTGACACTACTCTTAACTCAGGCCCTGACACAGTCCATAATAAAGACCCTGAAACTAATCCCAACTCAGGCCCTGGCACTGTCCGTAACTAAGGGCCTGACACTACTTCCATCTCAGCAACTGACACCATCCCTAACTATGGCCCTGACACTATTCCCAACTCAGGCACTGACACTGTCACTAAATAAGGCCATTACACTTCTCTTAACTCAACAACTGGCACTCTCCGTAACTAAGGCTTTGACACAATACTTAACTCATGCCCTGACACTGTCCTTAACTAAGACCCTGAGAGTACTCCCAACTCAGTCACTGACACTGTTCCTAACTACGGCCCAGAGACTACTCCCAATTCAGGCCCTGACACTGTCCCTAACTAAGGCACTGATATTACTCCCAACTCAGGCACTGACACTGTCCCTAACTAAGGCCCTGACACGACTCCCATCTCAGCCACTGACACTGTCCCTAACTACAGCCCTGACACTTCTCCTAACTCAGGCACTTACTAATGTCCTGACACAACTCCCAACTCAGGCACTGACATTGTTCCTAACAAAGGCCCTGACACTAATCCCAACATAGGCACTGAGACTGTCCCGAAATACGCCCTGACAGTACTCCCAACTCAGGCAATGACACTGTCCCTAACTAAGGCCCTGACACTACTCCCAAACTAGGCACTGACATTGTCCCTAACTAAGGCCCTGACATTACTCTCAACTCAGGCACTAACACTGTCCCTAACTAAGGACTTGACACTCCTCTTAACTCAGGCCCTGGCACAGTCCCTAACAAAGGCCTGCCACTTCCCCCAACTCTGGCACTGAGAGTGTCCCTAACTACGGCCATCACACTACTCCTAACTCAGACACTGATGCTATCCCTAACTAAGGCTCTGACACTACTCCCAACACAGGCATTGACACTGTCCCTAACTAAGGCCCTCACACTACTACTTACTTAGGCACTGACACGCTACCTAACTAAGGCCCTGAGACTACTTCTACCTCAGACCCTGACACTGTCCCTAACCAAGGGCCTGATACTACTCCCAACACAGGCACTGACACTCTCCCTAACTAAGGCCTTGACACTACTTTTAACTCATGCCCTGAAGCTGTCCCAAAAGAGACCCTGAGACTATTCCCAACTCAGGCACTGACACTCTCCCTAACTAAGACCCTGACACTACTCCCATCTCAGCCACTGACACTGTCCCTAATGCCCTGACACTACTTCCAACTCAGGCACTGACACTGTCCCTAACTAGGCCCTGACACTACTCCCAACTCAGGCACTGACACTGTCACTAACTAAGGCCCTGACATAACTGCCAACTCCGGCACTGACACTTTCTCTAACTACGGCCCTGAAACTACTCACAACTCAGGCCCTGACACTGTTCCTAACTACCGGTCTCAGACTACTCCTAACTTAGGCCCTGACACTATTCCTAACACAGTCCCTGACACTGTCCCTAACTAAGGTCCTGAGACTATTCCTAACTCAGACCCTGACACTGTCCATAACTTAGGCCATGTCACTACTCCCAACTCAGGCACTGACGCTGTTCCTAACTAAGGGTCTGACACTACACCAAACTGAGACACTGACACTCTTCCAAATTAAGGCCTTGACACTACTCTTAACTCAGGCCCTGACACTGTCCATAATAAAGACCCTGACAAAAATCCCAACTTAGGCACTGACAATGTCCCTAACTTTGGCCCTGACACTACTCCCAATGCAAGCACTGGCGCTGTCCCTGACTAAGGCATTGGCACTACTCCCAACTCGCCCTGGCGCTGTCCCTAACTAAGGCTCTGACACTACTCCCAATTCAGGCAATGACAGTGTCCCTAACTGAGGCAATGATACTACTCCCAACTCAAGCACTAAGGCTCTGGATCATTGTGATGACCAGCGCCAAGGAGCATTGTGATGACAAGGGCGTGGAGCATTGTGATGACAGTGGTCATGGAACATTGTGACGATAAGGGCATCGAGCCGAGTTAGGGACAGTCTAGCGGCCTTGGGACTAAATTCAGTGCCTGAATTAGGCACAGCATAAGGTCTTTAGTTAGCATACGAGGTAGGACATTAGCTCGGGACAGGGTTAGGGTAAAGGCTTGGAATCGTGTCAGCAAATGACCTAAGGATAGTGTGAAGACCTTTGTTACTGAGACTCTCAGGGACTTCTTCAGAAGCAGTGTTAGGGCTTCAGGTAGGGACAGCATCAGGGCCTGACTTAGGGAGAGCGACAGGGCCTGAGTGAGGCCTAATGTCAGGCCCTTAGCTGGGGACACTGTCAGGGAATGACTTAGGAGCAGCATCAGTGCCTTTGTTGGATCAGCTTTAGGCTCTTAGGTAAAGACATGACCGGAGCCCTAGTTAGTCACAGCGTCAAGGCCTCAGTTAGGGAAAGCTTCAGGGTCTGAGTTACAGACAGCCTCAGGTCTTCACTTAAAGACAGCCACAGGGCTTTCTTAGGGACAGTGTCAGGACCTTGGTTAGAAATGAGTCAGGATATTAGCTCAGGAGAGTGTCAGGATTTTAGTTTTTGCTGGCAGCAGGGCCTCTATTAAGGACAGATTCCGGGCCTTTGTTAGATTCAGTGTCATGGCCTTAGTTAGGAGTAGTCAGGGCCTTAGTTAGGGAGAGCATGAGGGTTTCAGTTCGCATAAGATGCAGGAGATTATCTCGGGACAGAGTCAGGTTCCAGGCCAGAGATAGTGAAAGGAAATGACCAAGGGATAACGAGAAGACCTTAGTTATTGAGAGCATCAGGGCCTTAGTTAGCAGCAGCGTGAGCACCTTAATCAGGACCAGCGCCAGGGCTTGATGTATGGACAGCATCAGAGCCTAAGTAAGGTACAGCAACAGGGCCTAAGTGAGGCCTATCTTTAGGGCCTGAGTAAGGGACAGTATCAGGGCATGACTTAGGAGCAGCATAAAGGCCTCTGTAGGATCAGCATTAGGGTCTTCGTTAAAGCTATTATCAGGGCCTCCGTTAGGGATAGCCTCAAGGCCTCACTTAGGGACAGCGTCAGGGCTTACTTTGGGAAAGTTTCAGGACCTTGGTAAGACATGGGTCAGGCTATTAGCTCAGGATAATATCAGGTGTTCAGATATTGACGGCAGCAGGGCCTTAGTTAGAGGCAGTGTCAGGGCCTAAGTTAGGACTAGCATCAGAGCCTTTGTTAGGTACAGTGTCAGTGACTGAGTTAGGTGTAGTGTCAGAGCCTTAGTTAGGGACAGTGTCAGGGCCTGCATTAGGACGAGCCTCCAGGCCTCAGTTAGGGACAGGTTCACGGCCTCGGACCTAAATTCAGGGCCTCATTTAGGGACAGAATCAGGGATTTAGCTAGCATAAGGGAATCTACAGCTGAAAGCAACCTGAACACCACCACAAGCAGATGCAGAAGTGAACCATGCACGCTCCTATGAAGGAAGATTCCACAGCAGTTGAGTACATTTTGTTTAAAGTTAGTAACACTATAAAAGTTAGGTTTGGAAGAAAACTATATTCAGAAGATGAAAGAATCTCGTTCTAAAGAATCTCTTTAGCTAATCTCGACATTAGCTAAAGAGAAGGTTAGGTTAAGGTCTAGGGAGAGTGTCAGGAAATGACCTAGGGATAGTGTCAAGACCTTAGTTACTTAGCACATCAGGACCTAATTTAGGAGCAGTGAGTGTCAGGGCTTCGGGTAGGAACAGCGTCAGAGCCTGACTTAGGGAGTGGGACAGGGCCTGAGTGAGGCCTAGCGTCAGGGCCTTAGCTAGAGACAGTGTCAAGGCATGACTTAGGAGCAGCCTAAGAGCCATGGTAGGATCAGCCTCAGGGGCTATGTTAAAGATATTATCAGGGCCTCTGTTAGGGACAGCCTCAAGGCCTCACTTCCAGACAGCATCAGGGCTGCCTTAGGGACAGTTTCAGGACCTTGGTAAGAGATGGGTCAAGAAATTAGCTCAGGATAGTGTCAGGACTTTAGCTATTGACGGCAGCAGGGCCTTAGTTAGGGACAGTGTGAGGCCCTGAATTAGGACGAACATCGAGGCCTTAGGTACGGACAGGGTCACAGCCTCGAGAGTAATTTTAGGCCCTTAGTTAAGGACAGCAGCAGGGCTGTAGTTAGCATAAGAGGCACGACATTTGCTAGGGACAGGCTCAGGTTATGGTCTAGGGAGAGTGTCAGGAAAGGACCTAAGCATAGTGTCAAAACCTTAGTTACTGAGAGTATCAGATCCTTATTTAGAACCAGTGTCAGGGCTTCAGGTAGGGACAGCATCAGAGCCTGACTTAGGCAGAGCGACAGGGCCTGAGTGAGGCCTAGCGTCAGGCCCTTAGCTGAGGACACTGTCAGGGCATGACTTAGGAACAGAATCAGCGCCTCTGTTGGATCAGCCTTAGCGTCTTTGTTACAGATATGATCAGGGCCTGACTTAGTCACAGCTTCAAGGCCTCACTTAGGGAAAGCTTCAGGGCCTGAGTTAGGGACAGCCTCAGTTCTTAACATAGGGACAGCGACAGGGCTTTCTTAGGGACAGTGTCAGGACCTTGGTTAGAAATATGTCAGGATATTAACTCAGGCTAGTGTCCAGTTTTTAGTTATTGCTGACAGCAGGGCCTATATTAGGGGCAAATTCTGAGCCTTACTTCGAGACAGTGTCAGGGCCTGAGTTAGGACTAGCATC
This sequence comes from Balaenoptera acutorostrata, assembly GCF_949987535.1. NCBI lineage: Eukaryota > Metazoa > Chordata > Mammalia > Artiodactyla > Balaenopteridae > Balaenoptera > Balaenoptera acutorostrata. The sequence goes on from NW_026646170.1 coordinate 757,808, forward strand.
AGAGCCCTTGTAAAGTACAGTGTCAGGGACTGAGTTAGGTGTAGTGTCAGGGCTTTAGTTAGGGACAGTGTCAGCGCCTCAGTTAGGATGAGCCTCCAACCTCAGTTAGGGACAGCTTGACGGCCTCGGGACTAATTTCAGGCTCTTAGTTCGAGACAGCATCAGGGATTTAGTTAGCATAAGAGGCTCGACAATAGCTAAAGACAAGTTTAGGTTAAGATCTAGGGATAGTGTCAGGAAATGACCTAGGGAGAGTGGCAAGACCATAGCTAATTAGAGCATCAGTGCCTAATTTAGGCCCAGTGTCAGGGCTTCAGGTAGGGACAGAGTCTTAGCCTGACTTAGGGAGAGCGACAGGGCCTGAGTGATGCCTAGAGTCAGGGCCTTAGCTATGGACAGCGTCAGGGCATGACATAGGATCAACATAAGGGTCTCTGTAAGATCAGCATTAGAGTTTCGTTCAAGACATTATCAGGACCTCTGTGAGGGACAGCCTCAGGGCCTCACTTAGGGACAGTGTCAGGGCTAACTTTGGGAGAGTTTCAGGACCTTGGTAAGACATGGGTCAGGGTATTAGCTCAGGATAATGTCAGGACTTTAGATATTGATGGTAGCAGCGCCTACGTTAGGGAAAGTTTCAAGGCGTTAGTTAGGAGTAGCGGGCCTCTGATAGGTCCAGTGTCAGATCCTCAGTTAGCAATAGTGTTAGGGCCTTAGTTAGGGACAGTGTCAGGGCCGGATGTAGGGCGAGCATCTAGGCCTTCGTTCGGGACAGGTTCATGGTCTTGGGACTAAATTCCGTGCCTGAGGTAGGCACAGCCTAAGGGCTTCAGTTAGCATAAGAGGCAGGACATTAGCTAGTGACCGTGTCAGTTTAACATCTAGGGAAAGTGTCAGGAAATGACCTAAGGATAGTGTGAAGACCTTTGTTACGGAGACTCTCAGGGCCTTATTCAGAACCAGTGTTAGGGCTTCAGGTAGGGACAGCATCAGAGCCTGACTTAGGGAGAGCGATAGGGTCTGAGTGAGGCCTAGCATCAGACACTTAGTGGGGGACACTATCGGGGCATGACTTAGGAGCAGCATCAGGGCCTCTGTTGGATCAGCCTTAGGGTCTTAGTTAAAGTCATGATCAGGGTCTGAGTTAGTCACAGCATCAAGGCCTGAGTTAGTTAGGGAAAGCTTCAGGGCCTCACTTAGGGACAGCGTCAGGGCTTACTTTGGGACAGTTTCAGGACCTTGGTCAGACATGGGTCAGGTTATTAGCTCCGGATAATGTCAGGACTTTCGATGTTGATGGCAGCAGGCCTTGGTTAGAGACAGTGTCAGGCCCTGAGTTACGACTAGCATCAGAGCCTTTGTTAGGTACAATGTACGGGACTGAATTAGGAGTAGAGTCAGGGCCTTAGTTAGTGACAGTGTCAGGGCCTGACTTAGGGAGAGCGACAGGGCCTGAGTGAGGCTTAGCATCAGGCCCTTAGCTGGGCACACTGTCAGGGCATGACTTTGGAGCAGCATCAGCGTCTTTGCTGGATCAGCATTAAGGTCTTCGTTAGGTACATGATCAGGGCCTGAATTAGTCACAGCTTCAAGGCTTCAGTTAAGGAAAGCTTCAGGGCCTGAGTTAGGGACAGCCTCAGGTCTTCACTTAGGGACAGCGTCAGGGCTTACTTTGGGACAGTTTCAGGACCTTGGAAAGACATAGGTCAGGATAGTAGCTCAGGATAATGGCAGGACTTTTGATAGTGATGGCAGCAGGGCCTTAGTTACAGACGGTTTCAGGGCCTGAGTTAGGCCGAGCATCAGAGACTTTGTTAGGTACAGTGGAAGGGACTGAGTTAGGAGTAGTGTCAGGGCCTTGCTTAGGGACAGTGTCAGGGTCTGATTTAGGTGTACTGTCTGAGACCTAGTTAGGGACAGTGCTAGGGCCTGAGTTAGGATTAGTGTCAAGGGCTTATTGAGGACCAATTTTAGGGCTTTAGTTTGGACTAGCAACAAAGCCTTTGTTAGGTAGCATGTCGGGGCCTCAGTTAGGTGTAGTGTCAGGGCCATTGTTAGGGACAGTATCAGGGCCTGACTTAGGAGAAGTTCAGGGCCTTAGCCAGGGAAAGTGTCAGGGCCTTAGTTAGGGACATTATCAGGGCCTGAATTAGCAGTAGTGTCAAAAGTCCTTAGTGAGGAGAGTAAGGAGTAAGTCAGGACTCAGGCCCTGACACTGTTCTTAAATAAGGCCCTGACATTACCTGTAACACAGGTCCTGATCTGATTCCTATCATAGGCGCTGATGTTGGACTTAACTAAGGCCCTGACACTGGTCCTAACTAAAGCTGTGACACTACTCTTAACTCAGGCCCTGACACTGTCCCTAACAAAGCCATTGACACTACTCCTAAATCAGGCACTGACACTGTCCCTAACTAAGGCCCTGACATACACCTAACTCAGGCCCTGACACTGTCTCTAACTAAGGCCCTGATACTACTCCAAACTCAGCACTGACACTGTCACTAACTAAGGCCCTGACACTATTCATAGCTCACGCCCTAACACCACTCCGAAATCATGCCCTGACAGTGTCCCTAACTAAGGCCCTGACACTATTCCTAACTCAGGCGCTGACACAATACTTAAGGAAGGCCCTGACATTACTCCTAACTCAGGCCCTGAAAAGGTTCCTAACTAAGGCCGACACAACTCCTAACTCAGGCACTAACACTGTCCCTAAATAAGGCCCTGAAACTATTCCTAACTGAGGCGCTGATACAATACCTAACGAAGGCACTGATGCTACTCCTAACTAAGGCCCTGACACTACTCCTATCTCAAGCAATGACACTGTCCCTAACTTAGGCCCTGACTCTACTCCTGACTCAGGCACTGACACTGGCCCTACCTTAGGCCCTGACACTACTCCTAACTAAGCAACTGACACTGTCCCTAACTAAGGCCCGGATACTACTCCTTACTCAGGCACTGACAATATCACTAACTAAGGCCGTGACACTACTCCCAAAATAGGCACTGAGACTGTCCCGAAATATGCCCTGACAGTACTCCGAACTCAGGCACTGACACTGTCCTTAACTAAGGCCCTGATACTACTTCCACCTCAGGCACTGACACTCTCCCTAAGTAAGCCCTGACATTACTCCCAATTCCGGCATTGACACTTTCGCTTACTAAGGCCCTGAAACTACTCACAACTCAGGCCCTTACACTGTTACTAACTACCGGTCTCAGACTACTCCTAACTCAGGCCCTGGCACTGTCCGTAACTTAGGCTCTGGCACTATTCCTAACTCAGACACTGACGCTGTCCCTTAACTAAGGGTCTGACACTCCTCCCAACTCAGACAGTGACACTCTATCAATTTAAGGCCTTGACACTACTCTTAACTCAGGCCCTGACACAGTCCATAATAAAGACCCTGAAACTAATCCCAACTCAGGCCCTGGCACTGTCCGTAACTAAGGGCCTGACACTACTTCCATCTCAGCAACTGACACCATCCCTAACTATGGCCCTGACACTATTCCCAACTCAGGCACTGACACTGTCACTAAATAAGGCCATTACACTTCTCTTAACTCAACAACTGGCACTCTCCGTAACTAAGGCTTTGACACAATACTTAACTCATGCCCTGACACTGTCCTTAACTAAGACCCTGAGAGTACTCCCAACTCAGTCACTGACACTGTTCCTAACTACGGCCCAGAGACTACTCCCAATTCAGGCCCTGACACTGTCCCTAACTAAGGCACTGATATTACTCCCAACTCAGGCACTGACACTGTCCCTAACTAAGGCCCTGACACTACTCCCAACTCAGGCACTGACACTGTCCCTAACTAAGGCCCTGACACGACTCCCATCTCAGCCACTGACACTGTCCCTAAGGCCCTGACACTACCTCCAACTCAGGCACTGACACTATCCCTAACTACAGCCCTGACACTTCTCCTAACTCAGGCACTTACTAATGTCCTGACACAACACCCAACTTAGGCACTGACATTGTTCCTAACAAAGGACCTGACACTAATCCCAACATAGGCACTGAGACTGTCCCGAAATACGCCCTGACAGTACTCACAACTCAGGCACTGACAATGTCCCTAACTTAGGCCCTGACACTACTCCCAAACTAGGCACTGACATTGTCCCTAGCTAAGGCCCTGACATTACTCTCAACTCAGGCACTAACACTGTCCCTAACTAAGGACTTGACACTCCTCTTAACTCAGGCCCTGGCACAGTCCCTAACAAAGGCCTGCCACTTCCCCCAACTCTGGCACTGAGAGTGTCCCTAACTACGGCCATCACACTACTCCTAACTCAGGCACTGATGCTATCCCTAACTAAGGCTCTGACACTACTCCCAACACAGGCATTGACACTGTCCCTAACTAAGGCCCTCACACTACTACTTACTTAGGCACTGACACGCTACCTAACTAAGGCCCTGAGACTACTTCTACCTCAGACCCTGACACTGTCCCTAACCAAGGGCCTGATACTACTCCCAACACAGGCACTGACACTCTCCCTAACTAAGGCCTTGACACTACTTTTAACTCATGCCCTGATGCTGTCCCAAAAAAGACCCTGAGACTATTCCCAACTCAGGCACTGACACTCTCCCTAACTAAGACCCTGACACTACTCCCATCTCAGCCACTGACACTGTCCCTAATGCCCTGACACTACTTCCAACTCAGGCACTGACACTGTCCCTAACTAGGCCCTGACACTACTCCCAACTCAGGCACTGACACTGTCACTAACTAAGGCCTTGACATAACTGCCAACTCCGGCACTGACACTTTCTCTAACTACGGCCCTGAAACTACTCACAACTCAGGCCCTGACACTGTTCCTAACTACCGGTCTCAGACTACTCCTAACTTAGGCCCTGACACTATTCCTAACACAGTCCCTGACACTGTCCCTAACTAAGGTCCTGAGACTATTCCTAACTCAGACCCTGACACTGTCCATAACTTAGGCCATGTCACTACTCCCAACTCAGGCACTGACGCTGTTCCTAACTAAGGGTCTGACACTACTCCAAACTGAGACACTGACACTCTTCCAAATTAAGGCCTTGACACTACTCTTACCTCAGGCCCTGACACTGTCCATAATAAAGACCCTGACAAAAATCCCAACTTAGGCACTGACAATGTCCGTAACTAAGGCCCTGACACTATTCCCATCTCAGCCACTGACACTGTCCCTAACTATGGCCCTGACACTACTCCCAATGCAAGCACTGGCGCTGTCCCTAACTAAGGCATTGGCACTACTCACAACTCGCCCTGGCGCTGTCCCTAACTAAGGCTCTGACACTACTCCCAATTCAGGCAATGACAGTGTCCCTAACTGAGGCAATGATACTACTCCCAACTCAAGCACTAAGGCTCTGGATCATTGTGATGACCAGCGCCATGGAGCATTGTGATGACAAGGGCGTGGAGCATTGTGATGACAGTGGTCATGGAACATTGTGACGATAAGGGCATCGAGCCGAGTTAGGGACAGTCTAGCGGCCTTGGGACTAAATTCAGTGCCTGAATTAGGCACAGCATAAGGTCTTTAGTTAGCATACGAGGTAGGACATTAGCTCGGGACAGGGTTAGGGTAAAGGCTTGGAATCGTGTCAGCAAATGACCTAAGGATAGTGTGAAGACCTTTGTTACTGAGACTCTCAGGGACTTCTTCAGAAGCAGTGTTAGGGCTTCAGGTAGGGACAGCATCAGGGCCTGACTTAGGGAGAGCGACAGGGCCTGAGTGAGGCCTAATGTCAGGCCCTTAGCTGGGGACACTGTCAGGGAATGACTTAGGAGCAGCATCAGTGCCTTTGTTGGATCAGCTTTAGGCTCTTAGGTAAAGACATGACCGGAGCCCTAGTTAGTCACAGCGTCAAGGCCTCAGTTAGGGAAAGCTTCAGGGTCTGAGTTACAGACAGCCTCAGGTCTTCACTTAAAGACAGCCACAGGGCTTTCTTAGGGACAGTGTCAGGACCTTGGTTAGAAATGAGTCAGGATATTAGCTCAGGAGAGTGTCAGGATTTTAGTTTTTGCTGGCAGCAGGGCCTCTATTAAGGACAGATTCCGGGCCTTTGTTAGATTCAGTGTCATGGCCTTAGTTAGGAGTAGTCAGGGCCTTAGTTAGGGAGAGCATGAGGGTTTCAGTTCGCATAAGATGCAGGAGATTATCTCGGGACAGAGTCAGGTTCCAGGCCAGAGATAGTGAAAGGAAATGACCAAGGGATAACGAGAAGACCTTAGTTATTGAGAGCTTCAGGGCCTTAGTTAGCAGCAGCGTGAGCACCTTAATCAGGACCAGCGCCAGGGCTTGATGTATGGACAGCATCAGAGCCTAAGTAAGGTACAGCAACAGGGCCTAAGTGAGGCCTATCTTTAGGGCCTGAGTAAGGGACAGTATCAGGGCATGACTTAGGAGCAGCATAAAGGCCTCTGTAGGATCAGCATTAGGGTCTTCGTTAAAGCTATTATCAGGGCCTCCGTTAGGGATAGCCTCAAGGCCTCACTTAGGGACAGCGTCAGGGCTTACTTTGGGAAAGTTTCAGGACCTTGGTAAGACATGGGTCAGGCTATTAGCTCAGGATAATATCAGGTGTTCAGATATTGACGGCAGCAGGGCCTTAGTTAGAGGCAGTGTCAAGGCCTAAGTTAGGACTAGCATCAGAGCCTTTGTTAGGTACAGTGTCAGTGACTGAGTTAGGTGTAGTGTCAGAGCCTTAGTTAGGGACAGTGTCAGGGCCTGCATTAGGACGAGCTTCCAGGCCTCAGTTAGGGACAGGTTCACGGCCTCGGACCTAAATTCAGGGCCTCATTTAGGGACAGAATCAGGGATTTAGCTAGCATAAGGGAATCTACAGCTGAAAGCAACCTGAACACCACCTCAAGCAGATGCAGAAGTGAACCATGCACGCTCCTATGAAGGAAGATTCCACAGCAGTTGAGTACATTTTGTTTAAAGTTAGTAACACTATAAAAATTATGTTTGGAAGAAAACTATATTCAGAAGATGAAAGAATCTCGTTCTAAAGAATCTCTTTAGCTAATCTCGACATTAGCTAAAGAGAAGGTTAGGTTAAGGTCTAGGGAGAGTGTCAGGAAATGACCTAGGGATAGTGTCAAGACCTTAGTTACTTAGCACATCAGGACCTAATTTAGGAGCAGTGAGTGTCAGGGCTTCGGGTAGGAACAGCGTCAGAGCCTGACTTAGGGAGTGGGACAGGGCCTGAGTGAGGCCTAGCGTCAGGGCCTTAGCTAGAGACAGTGTCAGGGCATGACTTAGGAGCAGCCTAAGAGCCATGGTAGGATCAGCCTCAGGGGCTATGTTAAAGATATTATCAGGGCCTCTGTTAGGGACAGCCTCAAGGCCTCACTTCGAGACAGCATCAGGGCTGCCTTAGGGACAGTTTCAGGACCTTGGTAAGAGATGGGTCAAGAAATTAGCTCAGGATAGTGTCAGGACTTTAGCTATTGACGGCAGCAGGGCCTTAGTTAGGGACAGTGTCAGGCCCTGAATTAGGACGAACATCGAGGCCTTAGGTACGGACAGGGTCACAGCCTCGAGAGTAATTTTAGGCCCTTAGTTAAGGACAGCAGCAGGGCTGTAGTTAGCATAAGAGGCACGACACTTCCTAGGGACAGGCTCAGGTTATGGTCTAGGGAGAGTGTCAGGAAAGGACCTAAGCATAGTGTCAAAACCTTAGTTACTGAGAGTATCAGATCCTTATTTAGAACCAGTGTCAGGGCTTCAGGTAGGGACAGCATCAGAGCCTGACTTAGGCAGAGCGACAGGGCCTGAGTGAGGCCTAGCGTCAGGCCCTTAGCTGAGGACACTGTCAGGGCATGACTTAGGAACAGAATCAGCGCCTCTGTTGGATCAGCCTTAGCGTCTTTGTTACAGATATGATCAGGGCCTGACTTAGTCACAGCTTCAAGGCCTCAGTTAGGGAAAGCTTCAGGGCCTGAGTTAGGGACAGCCTCAGTTCTTAACATAGGGACAGCGACAGGGCTTTCTTAGGGACAGTGTCAGGACCTTGGTTAGAAATGAGTCAGGATATTAGCTCAGGAGAGTGTCAGGATTTTAGTTTTTGCTGGCAGCAGGGCCTCTATTAAGGACAGATTCCGGGCCTTTGTTAGATTCAGTGTCATGGCCTTAGTTAGGAGTAGTCAGGGCCTTAGTTAGGGAGAGCATGAGGGTTTCAGTTCGCATAAGATGCAGGAGATTATCTCGGGACAGAGTCAGGTTCCAGGCCAGAGATAGTGAAAGGAAATGACCAAGGGATAACGAGAAGACCTTAGTTATTGAGAGCATCAGGGCCTTAGTTAGCAGCAGCGTGAGCACCTTAATCAGGACCAGCGCCAGGGCTTGATGTATGGACAGCATCAGAGCCTAAGTAAGGTACAGCAACAGGGCCTAAGTGAGGCCTATCTTTAGGGCCTGAGTAAGGGACAGTATCAGGGCATGACTTAGGAGCAGCATAAAGGCCTCTGTAGGATCAGCATTAGGGTCTTCGTTAAAGCTATTATCAGGGCCTCCGTTAGGGATAGCCTCAAGGCCTCACTTAGGGACAGCGTCAGGGCTTACTTTGGGAAAGTTTCAGGACCTTGGTAAGACATGGGTCAGGCTATTAGCTCAGGATAATATCAGGTGTTCAGATATTGACGGCAGCAGGGCCTTAGTTAGAGGCAGTGTCAGGGCCTAAGTTAGGACTAGCATCAGAGCCTTTGTTAGGTACAGTGTCAGTGACTGAGTTAGGTGTAGTGTCAGAGCCTTAGTTAGGGACAGTGTCAGGGCCTGCATTAGGACGAGCCTCCAGGCCTCAGTTAGGGACAGGTTCACGGCCTCGGACCTAAATTCAGGGCCTCATTTAGGGACAGAATCAGGGATTTAGCTAGCATAAGGGAATCTACAGCTGAAAGCAACCTGAACACCACCTCAAGCAGATGCAGAAGTGAACCATGCACGCTCCTATGAAGGAAGATTCCACAGCAGTTGAGTACATTTTGTTTAAAGTTAGTAACACTATAAAAGTTAGGTTTGGAAGAAAACTATATTCAGAAGATGAAAGAATCTCGTTCTAAAGAATCTCTTTAGCTAATCTCGACATTAGCTAAAGAGAAGGTTAGGTTAAGGTCTAGGGAGAGTGTCAGGAAATGACCTAGGGATAGTGTCAAGACCTTAGTTACTTAGCACATCAGGACCTAATTTAGGAGCAGTGAGTGTCAGGGCTTCGGGTAGGAACAGCGTCACAGCCTGACTTAGGGAGTGGGACAGGGCCTGAGTGAGGCCTAGCGTCAGGGCCTTAGCTAGAGACAGTGTCAAGGCATGACTTAGGAGCAGCCTAAGAGCCATGGTAGGATCAGCCTCAGGGGCTATGTTAAAGATATTATCAGGGCCTCTGTTAGGGACAGCCTCAAGGCCTCACTTCGAGACAGCATCAGGGCTGCCTTAGGGACAGTTTCAGGACCTTGGTAAGAGATGGGTCAAGAAATTAGCTCAGGATAGTGTCAGGACTTTAGCTATTGACGACAGCAGGGCCTTAGTTAGGGACAGTGTGAGGCCCTGAATTAGGACGAACATCGAGGCCTTAGGTACGGACAGGGTCACAGCCTCGAGAGTAATTTTAGGCCCTTAGTTAAGGACAGCAGCAGGGCTGTAGTTAGCATAAGAGGCACGACATTTGCTAGGGACAGGCTCAGGTTATGGTCTAGGGAGAGTGTCAGGAAAGGACCTAAGCATAGTGTCAAAACCTTAGTTACTGAGAGTATCAGATCCTTATTTAGAACCAGTGTCAGGGCTTCAGGTAGGGACAGCATCAGAGCCTGACTTAGGCAGAGCGACAGGGCCTGAGTGAGGCCTAGCGTCAGGCCCTTAGCTGAGGACACTGTCAGGGCATGACTTAGGAACAGAATCAGCGCCTCTGTTGGATCAGCCTTAGCGTCTTTGTTACAGATATGATCAGGGCCTGACTTAGTCACAGCTTCAAGGCCTCAGTTAGGGAAAGCTTCAGGGCCTGAGTTAGGGACAGCCTCAGTTCTTAACATAGGGACAGCGACAGGGCTTTCTTAGGGACAGTGTCAGGACCTTGGTTAGAAATATGTCAGGATATTAACTCAGGCTAGTGTCCAGTTTTTAGTTATTGCTGACAGCAGGGCCAATATTAGGGGCAAATTCTGAGCCTTACTTCGAGACAGTGTCAGGGCCTGAGTTAGGACTAGCATCAGAGCCCTTGTAAAGTACAGTGTCAGGGACTGAGTTAGGTGTAGTGTCAGGGCTTTAGTTAGGGACAGTGTCAGCGCCTCAGTTAGGATGAGCCTCCAACCTCAGTTAGGGACAGCTTGACGGCCTCGGGACTAATTTCAGGCTCTTAGTTCGAGACAGCATCAGGGATTTAGTTAGCATAAGAGGCTCGACAATAGCTAAAGACAAGTTTAGGTTAAGATCTAGGGATAGTGTCAGGAAATGACCTAGGGAGAGTGGCAAGACCATAGCTAATTAGAGCATCAGTGCCTAATTTAGGCCCAGTGTCAGGGCTTCAGGTAGGGACAGAGTCTTAGCCTGACTTAGGGAGAGCGACAGGGCCTGAGTGATGCCTAGAGTCAGGGCCTTAGCTACGGACAGCGTCAGGGCATGACATAGGATCAACATAAGGGTCTCTGTAAGATCAGCATTAGAGTTTCGTTCAAGACATTATCAGGACCTCTGTGAGGGACAGCCTCAGGGCCTCACTTAGGGACAGTGTCAGGGTTAACTTTGGGAGAGTTTCAGGATCTTGGTAAGACATGGGTCAGGGTATTAGCTCAGGATAATGTCAGGACTTTAGATATTGATGGTAGCAGCGCCTACGTTAGGGAAAGTTTCAAGGCGTTAGTTAGGAGTAGCGGGCCTCTGATAGGTCCAGTGTCAGATCCTCAGTTAGCAATAGTGTTAGGGCCTTAGTTAGGGACAGTGTCAGGGCCGGATGTAGGGCGAGCATCTAGGCCTTCGTTCGGGACAGGTTCATGGTCTTGGGACTAAATTCCGTGCCTGAGGTAGGCACAGCCTAAGGGCTTCAGTTAGCATAAGAGGCAGGACATTAGCTAGTGACCGTGTCAGTTTAACATCTAGGGAAAGTGTCAGGAAATGACCTAAGGATAGTGTGAAGACCTTTGTTACGGAGACTCTCAGGGCCTTATTCAGAACCAGTGTTAGGGGTTCAGGTAGGGACAGCATCAGAGCCTGACTTAGGGAGAGCGATAGGGTCTGAGTGAGGCCTAGCATCAGACACTTAGTGGGGGACACTATCGGGGCATGACTTAGGAGCAGCATCAGGGCCTCTGTTGGATCAGCCTTAGGGTCTTAGTTAAATTCATGATCAGGGTCTGAGTTAGTCACAGCATCAAGGCCTGAGTTAGTTAGGGAAAGCTTCAGGGCCTCACTTAGGGACAGCGTCAGGGCTTACTTTGGGACAGTTTCAGGACCTTGGTCAGACATGGGTCAGGTTATTAGCTCCGGATAATGTCAGGACTTTCGATGTTGATGGCAGCAGGCCTTGGTTAGAGACACTGTCAGGCCCTGAGTTACGACTAGCATCAGAGCCTTTGTTAGGTACAATGTACGGGACTGAATTAGGAGTAGAGTCAGGGCCTTAGTTAGTGACAGTGTCAGGGCCTGACTTAGGGAGAGCAACAGGGCCTGAGTGAGGCTTAGCATCAGGCCCTTAGCTGGGCACACTGTCAGGGCATGACTTTGGAGCAGCATCAGCGTCTTTGCTGGATCAGCATTAAGGTCTTCGTTAGGTACATGATCAGGGCCTGAATTAGTCACAGCTTCAAGGCTTCAGTTAAGGAAAGCTTCAGGGCCTGAGTTAGGGACAGCCTCAGGTCTTCACTTAGGGACAGCGTCAGGGCTTACTTTGGGACAGTTTCAGGACCTTGGAAAGACATAGGTCAGGATAGTAGCTCAGGATAATGGCAGGACTTTTGATAGTGATGGCAGCAGGGCCTTAGTTACAGACGGTTTCAGGGCCTGAGTTAGGCCGAGCATCAGAGACTTTGTTAGGTACAGTGGAAGGGACTGAGTTAGGAGTAGTGTCAGGGCCTTGCTTAGGGACAGTGTCAGGGTCTGATTTAGGTGTACTGTCTGAGACCTAGTTAGGGACAGTGCTAGGGCCTGAGTTAGGATTAGTGTCAAGGGCTTATTGAGGACCAATTTTAGGGCTTTAGTTTGGACTAGCAACAAAGCCTTTGTTAGGTAGCATGTCGGGGCCTCAGTTAGGTGTAGTGTCAGGGCCATTGTTAGGGACAGTATCAGGGCCTGACTTAGGAGAAGTTCAGGGCCTTAGCCAGGGAAAGTGTCAGGGCCTTAGTTAGGGACATTATCAGGGCCTGAATTAGCAGTAGTGTCAAAAGTCCTTAGTGAGGAGAGTAAGGAGTAAGTCAGGACTCAGGCCCTGACACTGTTCTTAAATAAGGCCCTGACATTACCTGTAACACAGGTCCTGATCTGATTCCTATCATAGGCGCTGATGTTGGACTTAACTAAGGCCCTGACACTGGTCCTAACTAAAGCTGTGACACTACTCTTAACTCAGGCCCTGACACTGTCCCTAACAAAGCCATTGACACTACTCCTAAATCAGGCACTGACACTGTCCCTAACTAAGGCCCTGACATACACCTAACTCAGGCCCTGACACTGTCTCTAACTAAGGCCCTGATACTACTCCAAACTCAGCACTGACACTGTCACTAACTAAGGCCCTGACACTATTCATAGCTCACGCCCTAACACCACTCCGAAATCATGCCCTGACAGTGTCCCTAACTAAGGCCCTGACACTATTCCTAACTCAGGCGCTGACACAATACTTAAGGAAGGCCCTGACATTACTCCTAACTCAGGCCCTGAAAAGGTTCCTAACTAAGGCCGACACAACTCCTAACTCAGGCACTAACACTGTCCCTAAATAAGGCCCTGAAACTATTCCTAACTGAGGCGCTGATACAATACCTAACGAAGGCACTGATGCTACTCCTAACTAAGGCCCTGACACTACTCCTATCTCAAGCAATGACACTGTCCCTAACTTAGGCCCTGACTCTACTCCTGACTCAGGCACTGACACTGGCCCTACCTTAGGCCCTGACACTACTCCTAACTAAGCAACTGACACTGTCCCTAACTAAGGCCCGGATACTACTCCTTACTCAGGCACTGACAATATCACTAACTAAGGCTGTGACACTACTCCCAAAATAGGCACTGAGACTGTCCCGAAATATGCCCTGACAGTACTCCGAACTCAGGCACTGACACTGTCCTTAACTAAGGCCCTGATACTACTTCCACCTCAGGCACTGACACTCTCCCTAAGTAAGCCCTGACATTACTCCCAATTCCGGCATTGACACTTTCGCTTACTAAGGCCCTGAAACTACTCACAACTCAGGCCCTTACACTGTTACTAACTACCGGTCTCAGACTACTCCTAACTCAGGCCCTGGCACTGTCCGTAACTTAGGCTCTGGCACTATTCCTAACTCAGACACTGACGCTGTCCCTTAACTAAGGGTCTGACACTCCTCCCAACTCAGACAGTGACACTCTATCAATTTAAGGCCTTGACACTACTCTTAACTCAGGCCCTGACACAGTCCATAATAAAGACCCTGAAACTAATCCCAACTCAGGCCCTGGCACTGTCCGTAACTAAGGGCCTGACACTACTTCCATCTCAGCAACTGACACCATCCCTAACTATGGCCCTGACACTATTCCCAACTCAGGCACTGACACTGTCACTAAATAAGGCCATTACACTTCTCTTAACTCAACAACTGGCACTCTCCGTAACTAAGGCTTTGACACAATACTTAACTCATGCCCTGACACTGTCCTTAACTAAGACCCTGAGAGTACTCCCAACTCAGTCACTGACACTGTTCCTAACTACAGCCCAGAGACTACTCCCAATTCAGGCCCTGACACTGTCCCTAACTAAGGCACTGATATTACTCCCAACTCAGGCACTGACACTGTCCCTAACTAAGGCCCTGACACTACTCCCAACTCAGGCACTGACACTGTCCCTAACTAAGGCCCTGACACGACTCCCATCTCAGCCACTGACACTGTCCCTAAGGCCCTGACACTACCTCCAACTCAGGCACTGACACTATCCCTAACTACAGCCCTGACACTTCTCCTAACTCAGGCACTTACTAATGTCCTGACACAACACCCAACTTAGGCACTGACATTGTTCCTAACAAAGGCCCTGACACTAATCCCAACATAGGCACTGAGACTGTCCCGAAATACGCCCTGACAGTACTCACAACTCAGGCACTGACAATGTCCCTAACTTAGGCCCTGACACTACTCCCAAACTAGGCACTGACATTGTCCCTAGCTAAGGCCCTGACATTACTCTCAACTCAGGCACTAACACTGTCCCTAACTAAGGACTTGACACTCCTCTTAACTCAGGCCCTGGCACAGTCCCTAACAAAGGCCTGCCACTTCCCCCAACTCTGGCACTGAGAGTGTCCCTAACTACGGCCATCACACTACTCCTAACTCAGGCACTGATGCTATCCCTAACTAAGGCTCTGACACTACTCCCAACACAGGCATTGACACTGTCCCTAACTAAGGCCCTCACACTACTACTTACTTAGGCACTGACACGCTACCTAACTAAGGCCCTGAGACTACTTCTACCTCAGACCCTGACACTGTCCCTAACCAAGGGCCTGATACTACTCCCAACACAGGCACTGACACTCTCCCTAACTAAGGCCTTGACACTACTTTTAACTCATGCCCTGATGCTGTCCCAAAAAAGACCCTGAGACTATTCCCAACTCAGGCACTGACACTCTCCCTAACTAAGACCCTGACACTACTCCCATCTCAGCCACTGACACTGTCCCTAATGCCCTGACACTACTTCCAACTCAGGCACTGACACTGTCCCTAACTAGGCCCTGACACTACTCCCAACTCAGGCACTGACACTGTCACTAACTAAGGCCTTGACATAACTGCCAACTCCGGCACTGACACTTTCTCTAACTACGGCCCTGAAACTACTCACAACTCAGGCCCTGACACTGTTCCTAACTACCGGTCTCAGACTACTCCTAACTTAGGCCCTGACACTATTCCTAACACAGTCCCTGACACTGTCCCTAACTAAGGTCCTGAGACTATTCCTAACTCAGACCCTGACACTGTCCATAACTTAGGCCATGTCACTACTCCCAACTCAGGCACTGACGCTGTTCCTAACTAAGGGTCTGACACTACTCCAAACTGAGACACTGACACTCTTCCAAATTAAGGCCTTGACACTACTCTTACCTCAGGCCCTGACACTGTCCATAATAAAGACCCTGACAAAAATCCCAACTTAGGCACTGACAATGTCCGTAACTAAGGCCCTGACACTATTCCCATCTCAGCCACTGACACTGTCCCTAACTATGGCCCTGACACTACTCCCAATGCAAGCACTGGCGCTGTCCCTGACTAAGGCATTGGCACTACTCCCAACTCGCCCTGGCGCTGTCCCTAACTAAGGCTCTGACACTACTCCCAATTCAGGCAATGACAGTGTCCCTAACTGAGGCAATGATACTACTCCCAACTCAAGCACTAAGGCTCTGGATCATTGTGATGACCAGCGCCAAGGAGCATTGTGATGACAAGGGCGTGGAGCATTGTGATGACAGTGGTCATGGAACATTGTGACGATAAGGGCATCGAGCCGAGTTAGGGACAGTCTAGCGGCCTTGGGACTAAATTCAGTGCCTGAATTAGGCACAGCATAAGGTCTTTAGTTAGCATACGAGGTAGGACATTAGCTCGGGACAGGGTTAGGGTAAAGGCTTGGAATCGTGTCAGCAAATGACCTAAGGATAGTGTGAAGACCTTTGTTACTGAGACTCTCAGGGACTTCTTCAGAAGCAGTGTTAGGGCTTCAGGTAGGGACAGCATCAGGGCCTGACTTAGGGAGAGCGACAGGGCCTGAGTGAGGCCTAATGTCAGGCCCTTAGCTGGGGACACTGTCAGGGAATGACTTAGGAGCAGCATCAGTGCCTTTGTTGGATCAGCTTTAGGCTCTTAGGTAAAGACATGACCGGAGCCCTAGTTAGTCACAGCGTCAAGGCCTCAGTTAGGGAAAGCTTCAGGGTCTGAGTTACAGACAGCCTCAGGTCTTCACTTAAAGACAGCCACAGGGCTTTCTTAGGGACAGTGTCAGGACCTTGGTTAGAAATGAGTCAGGATATTAGCTCAGGAGAGTGTCAGGATTTTAGTTTTTGCTGGCAGCAGGGCCTCTATTAAGGACAGATTCCGGGCCTTTGTTAGATTCAGTGTCATGGCCTTAGTTAGGAGTAGTCAGGGCCTTAGTTAGGGAGAGCATGAGGGTTTCAGTTCGCATAAGATGCAGGAGATTATCTCGGGACAGAGTCAGGTTCCAGGCCAGAGATAGTGAAAGGAAATGACCAAGGGATAACGAGAAGACCTTAGTTATTGAGAGCTTCAGGGCCTTAGTTAGCAGCAGCGTGAGCACCTTAATCAGGACCAGCGCCAGGGCTTGATGTATGGGCAGCATCAGAGCCTAAGTAAGGTACAGCAACAGGGCCTAAGTGAGGCCTATCTTTAGGGCCTGAGTAAGGGACAGTATCAGGGCATGACTTAGGAGCAGCATAAAGGCCTCTGTAGGATCAGCATTAGGGTCTTCGTTAAAGCTATTATCAGGGCCTCCGTTAGGGATAGCCTCAAGGCCTCACTTAGGGACAGCGTCAGGGCTTACTTTGGGAAAGTTTCACGACCTTGGTAAGACATGGGTCAGGCTATTAGCTCAGGATAATATCAGGTGTTCAGATATTGACGGCAGCAGGGCCTTAGTTAGAGGCAGTGTCAAGGCCTAAGTTAGGACTAGCATCAGAGCCTTTGTTAGGTACAGTGTCAGTGACTGAGTTAGGTGTAGTGTCAGAGCCTTAGTTAGGGACAGTGTCAGGGCCTGCATTAGGACGAGCCTCCAGGCCTCAGTTAGGGACAGGTTCACGGCCTCGGACCTAAATTCAGGGCCTCATTTAGGGACAGAATCAGGGATTTAGCTAGCATAAGGGGATCTACAGCTGAAAGCAACCTGAACACCACCACAAGCAGATGCAGAAGTGAACCATGCACGCTCCTATGAAGGAAGATTCCACAGCAGTTGAGTACATTTTGTTTAAAGTTAGTAACACTATAAAAATTATGTTTGGAAGAAAACTATATTCAGAAGATGAAAGATTCTCGTTCTACAGAATCTCTTTAGCTAATCTCGACATTAGCTAAAGAGAAGGTTAGGTTAAGGTCTAGGGAGAGTGTCAGGAAATGACCTAGGGATAGTGTCAAGACCTTAGTTACTTAGCACATCAGGACCTAATTTAGGAGCAGTGAGTGTCACGGCTTCGGGTAGGAACAGGGTCAGAGCCTGACTTAGGGAGTGGGACAGGGCCTGAGTGAGGCCTAGCGTCAGGGCCTTAGCTAGAGACAGTGTCAATGCATGACTTAGGAGCAGCCTGAGAGCCATGGTAGGATCAGCCTCAGGGGCTATGTTAAAGATATTATCAGGGCCTCTGTTAGGGACAGCCTCAAGACCTCACTTCGAGACAGCATCAGGGCTTCCTTAGGGACAGTTTCAGGACCTTGGTAAGAGATGGGTCAAGAAATTAGCTCAGGATAGTGTCAGGACTTTAGCTATTGACGGCAGCAGGGCCTTAGTTAGGGACAGTGTGAGGCCCTGAATTAGGACGAACATCGAGGCCTTAGGTACGGACAGGGTCACAGCCTCGAGAGTAATTTTAGGCCCTTAGTTAAGGACAGCAGCAGGGCTGTAGTTAGCATAAGAGGCACGACATTTGCTAGGGACAGGCTCAGGTTATGGTCTAGGGAGAGTGTCAGGAAAGGACCTAAGCATAGTGTCAAAACCTTAGTTACTGAGAGTATCAGATCCTTATTTAGAACCAGTGTCAGGGCTTCAGGTAGGGACAGCATCAGAGCCTGACTTAGGCAGAGCGACAGGGCCTGAGTGAGGCCTAGCGTCAGGCCCTTAGCTGAGGACACTGTCAGGGCATGACTTAGGAACAGAATCAGCGCCTCTGTTGGATCAGCCTTAGCGTCTTTGTTACAGATATGATCAGGGCCTGACTTAGTCACATCTTCAAGGCCTCACTTAGGGAAAGCTTCAGGGCCTGAGTTAGGGACAGCCTCAGTTCTTAACATAGGGACAGCGACAGGGCTTTCTTAGGGACAGTGTCAGGACCTTGGTTAGAAATATGTCAGGATATTAACTCAGGCTAGTGTCCAGTTTTTAGTTATTGCTGGCAGCATGGCCTATATTAGAGGCAAATTCTGAGCCTTATTTCGAGACAGTGTCAGGGCCTGAGTTAGGACTAGCATCAGAGCCCTTGTAAAATACAGTATCAGGGACTGAGTTAGGTGTAGTGTCAGGGCTTTAGTTAGGGACAGTGTCAGCGCCTCAGTTTGGATGAGCCTCCAACCTCAGTTAGGGACAGCTTGACGGCCTCGGGACTAATTTCAGGCTCTTAGTTCGAGACAGCATCAGGGATTTAGTTAGCATAAGAGGCTCGACAATAGCTAAAGACAAGTTTAGGTTAAGATCAAGGGATAGTGTCAGGAAATGACCTAGGGAGAGTGGCAAGACCATAGCTAATTAGAGCATCAGTGCCTAATTTAGGCCCAGTGTCAGGGCTTCAGGTAGGGACAGAGTCTTAGCCTGACTTAGGGAGAGCGACAGGGCCTGAGTGATGCCTAGAGTCAGGGCCTTAGCTACGGACAGCGTCAGGGCATGACATAGGATCAACATAAGGGTCTCTGTAAGATCAGCATTAGAGTTTCGTTCAAGACATTATCAGGACCTCTGTGAGGGACAGCCTCAGGGCCTCACTTAGGGACAGTGTCAGGGCTAACTTTGGGAGAGTTTCAGGACCTTGGTAAGACATGGGTCAGGGTATTAGCTCAGGATAATGTCAGGACTTTAGATATTGATGGTAGCAGCGCCTACGTTAGGGAAAGTTCCAAGGCGTTAGTTAGGAGTAGCGGGCCTCTGATAGGTCCAGTGTCAGATCCTCAGTTAGCAATAGTGTTAGGGCCTTAGTTAGGGACAGTGTCAGGGCCGGATGTAGGGCGAGCATCTAGGCCTTCGTTCGGGACAGGTTCATGGTCTTGGGACTAAATTCCGTGCCTGAGGTAGGCACAGCCTAAGGGCTTCAGTTAGCATAAGAGGCAGGACATTAGCTAGTGACCGTGTCAGTTTAACATCTAGGGAAAGTGTCAGGAAATGACCTAAGGATAGTGTGAAGACCTTTGTTACGGAGACTCTCAGGGCCTTATTCAGAACCAGTGTTAGGGGTTCAGGTAGGGACAGCATCAGAGCCTGACTTAGGGAGAGCGATAGGGTCTGAGTGAGGCCTAGCATCAGACACTTAGTGGGGGACACTATCGGGGCATGACTTAGGAGCAGCATCAGGGCCTCTGTTGGATCAGCCTTAGGGTCTTAGTTAAAGTCATGATCAGGGTCTGAGTTAGTCACAGCATCAAGGCCTGAGTTAGTTAGGGAAAGCTTCAGGGCCTCACTTAGGGACAGCGTCCGGGCTTACTTTGGGACAGTTTCAGGACCTTGGTCAGACATGGGTCAGGTTATTAGCTCCGGATAATGTCAGGACTTTCGATGTTGATGGCAGCAGGCCTTGGTTAGAGACAGTGTCAGGCCCTGAGTTACGACTAGCATCAGAGCCTTTGTTAGGTACAATGTACGGGACTGAATTAGGAGTAGAGTCAGGGCCTTAGTTAGTGACAGTGTCAGGGCCTGACTTAGGGAGAGCGACAGGGCCTGAGTGAGGCTTAGCATCAGGCCCTTAGCTGGGCACACTGTCAGGGCATGACTTTGGAGCAGCATCAGCGTCTTTGCTGGATCAGCATTAAGGTCTTCGTTAGGTACATGATCAGGGCCTGAATTAGTCACAGCTTCAAGGCTTCAGTTAAGGAAAGCTTCAGGGCCTGAGTTAGGGACAGCCTCAGGTCTTCACTTAGGGACAGCGTCAGGGCTTACTTTGGGACAGTTTCAGGACCTTGGAAAGACATAGGTCAGGATAGTAGCTCAGGATAATGGCAGGACTTTTGATAGTGATGGCAGCAGGGCCTTAGTTACAGACGGTTTCAGGGCCTGAGTTAGGCCTCGCATCAGAGACTTTGTTAGGTACAGTGGAAGGGACTGAGTTAGGAGTAGTGTCAGGGCCTTGCTTAGGGACAGTGTCAGGGTCTGATTTAGGTGTACTGTCTGAGACCTAGTTAGGGACAGTGCTAGGGCCTGAGTTAGGATTAGTGTCAAGGCCTTATTGAGGACCAATTTCAGGGCCTTAGTTTGGACTAGCATCAGAGCCATTGTTAGGAATCGTATGAGGGCCTGAGTTAGGCATACTATCAGGGCCTTAGTTAGGGAGAGTTTTAGGGCCTGAGTTACGATTAGTGTCAAGGCCTTATTTAGGACCAATTTTAGGGCTTTAGTTTGGACTAGCAACAAAGCCTTTGTTAGGTAGCATGTCGGGGCCTCAGTTAGGTGTAGTGTCAGGGCCATTGTTAGGGACAGTATCAGAGCCTGACTTAGGAGAAGTTCAGGGCCTTAGCCAGGGAAAGTGTCAGGGCCTTAGTTAGGGACATTATCAGGGCCTGAATTAGCAGTAGTGTCAAAAGTCCTTAGTGAGGAGAGTAAGGAGTAAGTCAGGACTCAGGCCCTGACACTGTTCTTAAATAAGGCCCTGACATTACCTGTAACACAGGTCCTGATCTGATTCCTATCATAGGCGCTGATGTTGGACTTAACTAAGGCCCTGACACTGGTCCTAACTAAAGCTGTGACACTACTCTTAACTCAGGCCCTGACACTGTCCCTAACAAAGCCTCTGACACTACTCCTAAATCAGGCACTGACACTGTCCCTAACTAAGGCCCTGACATACACCTAACTCAGGCCCTGACACTGTCTCTAACTAAGGCCCTGACACTATTCCTAACTCAGGCGCTGACACAATACTTAAGGAAGGCCCTGACATTACTCCTAACTCAGGCCCTGAAAAGGTCCCTAACTAAGGCCGACACAACTCCTAACTCAGGCACTAACACTGTCCCTAAATAAGGCCCTGAAACTATTCCTAACTGAGGCGCTGATACAATACCTAACGAAGGCACTGATGCTACTCCTAACTAAGGCCCTGACACTACTCCTATCTAAAGCAATGACACTGTCTATAACTTACGCCCTGACTCTACTCCTGACTCAGGCACTGACACTGGCCCTAACTTAGGCCCTGACACTACTCTTAACTAAGCAACTGACACTGTCCCTAACTAAGGTCCTGACACTACTCCCAAACTAGGCACTGACTTTGTCCCTAACTAAGGCCCTGACACTACTCCCAAACTAGGCACTGACTTTGTCCCTAACTAAGGCCCTGACATTACTCTCAAGTCAGGCACTAACACTGTCCCTAACTAAGGACTTGACACTCCTCTTAACTCAGGCCCTGGCACAGTCCCTACAAAGGCCTGCCACCACCCCAACTCTGGCACTGAGAGTGTCCCTAACTACGGCCATCACACTACTCCTAACTCAGGCACTGACGCTGTCCCTAAGTAAGGCCCAGACACTACTCCCAACGCAGGCACTGACGCTGTCCCTAACTAAGGCTCTGACACTACTCCCAACACAGGCATTGACACTGTCCCTAACTAAGGCCCTCACACTACTACTTACTTAGGCACTGACACGCTACCTAACTAAGGCCCTGAGACTACTTCTACCTCAGACCCTGACACTGTCCCTAACGAAGGGCCTGATACTACTCCCAACACAGGCACTGACACTCTTCCTAACTAAGGCCTTGACACTACTTTTAACTCATGCCCTGATGCTGTCCCAAAAAAGACCCTGAGACTATTCCCAACTCAGGCACTGACACTCTCCCTAACTAAGACCCTGACACTACTCCCATCTCAGCCACTGACACTGTCCCTAATGCCCTGACACTACTTCCAACTCAGGCACTGACACTGTCCCTAACTAGGCCCTGACACTACTCCCAACTCAGGCACTGACACTGTCCCTAATTAAGGCCCTGACATAACTCCCAACTCCGGCACTGACACTTTCTCTCACTAAGGCCCTGAAACTACTCACAACTCAGGCCCTGACACTGTTCCTAACTACCGGTCTCAGACTACTCCTAACTTAGGCCCTGACACTATTCCTAACACAGTCCCTGACACTGTCCCTAACTAAGGTCCTGAGACTATTCCTAACTCAGACCCTGACACTGTCCATAACTTAGGCCATGTCACTACTCCCAACTCAGGCACTGACGCTGTTCCTAACTAAGGGTCTGGCACTACTCCAAACTGAGACACTGACACTCTTCCAAATTAAGGCCTTGACACTGCTCTTACCTCAGGCCCTGACACTGTCCATAATAAAGACCCTGACAAAAATCCCAACTTAGGCACTGACAATGTCCGTAACTAAGGCCCTGACACTATTCCCATCTCAGCCACTGACACTGTCCCTAACTATGGCCCTGACACTACTCCCAATGCAAGCACTGGCGCTGTCCCTAACTAAGGCACTGGCACTACTCCCAACTCGCCCTGGTGCTGTCCCTAACTAAGGCTTGGACACTATTCCCAATTCAGGCAATGACAGTGTCCCTAACTGAGGCAATGATACTACTCCCAACTCAAGCACTAAGGCTCTGGATCATTGTGATGACCAGCGCCATGGAGCATTGTGATGACAAGGGTCATGGAGAATTGTGATGACGGGTCCTGGAGCATTGTGGTGACATGGGCCATGGAGCATTTTGATTACAGGGGTCATGGGGCATTGTGATGAAAGTGGTCATGGAGCATTGTGATGAAAGTGGTCATGGAACATTGTGATAAAAGTGGTCATGTAGCATTGTGATGAAAAGTGCTATGGAGCATTGGGATGACAGGGGTCATGGAGCATTGTGATGACAAATGCGTGGAGATTTGTGATGACAAGGACCATGGAGCATTGTGATTATAAGGAGCATGAAGCATTGTGATGACAGGGGCCATAGAGCATTTTAATGACAAGGGACATGGAGCATTGTGATGACAGAGGTCATGGAGCATTGTGAAGAAAGGGGTACTGTAACATTGTAATGAAGGGGTCAAGGAGCATTTTGATGACAAGGATCATGGAGCATTGCGATGACAAGGGCCATGGAGCATTGTGATGACAGGGCTCATGTGGCATTATGATGACAGTGGTCATGGAGCAATGTGATGAACGTTGTCATGGAGCACTGTGATTACAGGGGCCATGGAGAATTGTGATGACAAAGGCCAGGGAACATTGTGATGACAGGCGTCATGGAGCATTGTGATGAAAACGGACCTGGAGCATTGTGATGAAAGGGGTCATGGCTCATTGTGATGACAGGGGGCCTGGAACATTGTGATGACAGGGGTCACGGGGCATTGTGATGACAAGGGCCATGGAACATTTTGATGACAGTGGTCATATGGCATTTTGAATGACAGGGGCCATGAAGCATTGTGATGACAAGAGTCATGGAGACTTGTGATGACAGGGGGCATGGAGCTTTGTGATTTCACAGGCATGTAGCATTTTAGACAAGGGTCATGGAGCATTGTGATGAAAGGGGTCATGGAGCATTGTGATGATAAGGGCATGGAGCATTGTGATGACAATGGCATGTAGCATTGCGATGACAAAGGTCATGGAGCATTGTGATGACAGGGGTTATGGAGCATTGTGATGACAAGGGCGTGGAGCATTGTGATGACAGTGGTCATGGAACATTGTGACGATAAGGGCATCGAGCCGAGTTAGGGACAGTCTAGCGGCCTTGGGACTAAATTCAGTGCCTGAATTAGGCACAGCATAAGGTCTTTAGTTAGCATATGAGGTAGGACATTAGCTCGGGACAGGGTTAGGGTAAAGGCTTGGAATCGTGTCAGGAAATGACCTAAGGATAGTGTGAAGACCTTTGTTACTGAGATTCTCAGGGACTTCTTCAGAAGCAGTGTTAGGGCTTCAGGTAGGGACAGCATCAGGGCCTGACTTAGGGAGAGCGACAGGGCCTGAGTGAGGCCTAATGTCAGGCCCTTAGCTGGGGACACTGTAAGGGAATGACTTAGGAGCAGCATCAGTGCCTTTGTTGGATCAGCTTTAGGCTCTTAGGTAAAGACATGACCGGAGCCCTAGTTAGTCACAGCGTCAAGGCCTCAGTTAGGGAAAGCTTCAGGGTCTGAGTTACAGACAGCCTCAGGTCTTCACTTAAAGACAGCCACAGGTCTTTCTTAGGGACAGTGTCAGGACCTTGGTTAGAAATGAGTCAGGATATTAGCTCAGGAGAGTGTCAGGATTTTAGTTTTTGCTGGCAGCAGGGCCTCTATTAAGGACAGATTCCGGGCCTTTGTTAGATTCAGTGTCATGGCCTTAGTTAGGAGTAGTCAGGGCCTTAGTTAGGGAGAGCATGAGGGTTTCAGTTCGCATAAGATGCAGGAGATTATCTCGGGACAGAGTCAGGTTCCAGGTCAGAGATAGTGAAAGGAAATGACCAAGGGATAACGAGAAGACCTTAGTTATTGAGAGCTTCAGGGCCTTAGTTAGCAGCAGCGTGAGCACCTTAATCAGGACCAGCGCCAGGGCTTGATGTATGGGCAGCATCAGAGCCTAAGTAAGGTACAGCAACAGGGCCTAAGTGAGGCCTATCTTTAGGGCCTGAGTAAGGGACAGTATCAGGGCATGACTTAGGAGCAGCATAAAGGCCTCTGTAGGATCAGCATTAGGGTCTTCGTTAAAGCTATTATCAGGGCCTCCGTTAGGGATAGCCTCAAGGCCTCACTTAGGGACAGCGTCAGGGCTTACTTTGGGAAAGTTTCAGGACCTTGGTAAGACATGGGTCAGGCTATTAGCTCAGGATAATATCAGGTGTTCAGATATTGACGGCAGCAGGGCCTTAGTTAGAGGCAGTGTCAGGGCCTAAGTTAGGACTAGCATCAGAGCCTTTGTTAGGTACAGTGTCAGTGACTGAGTTAGGTGTAGTGTCAGAGCCTTAGTTAGGGACAGTGTCAGGGCCTGCATTAGGACGAGCCTCCAGGCCTCAGTTAGGGACAGGTTCACGGCCTCGGACCTAAATTCAGGGCCTCATTTAGGGACAGAATCAGGGATTTAGCTAGCATAAGGGGATCTACAGCTGAAAGCAACCTGAACACCACCTCAAGCAGATGCAGAAGTGAACCATGCACGCTCCTATGAAGGAAGATTCCACAGCAGTTGAGTACATTTTGTTTAAAGTTAGTAACACTATAAAAATTATGTTTGGAAGAAAACTATATTCAGAAGATGAAAGAATCTCGTTCTAAAGAATCTCTTTAGCTAATCTCGACATTAGCTAAAGAGAAGGTTAGGTTAAGGTCTAGGGAGAGTGTCAGGAAATGACCTAGGGATAGTGTCAAGACTTTAGTTACTTAGCACATCAGGACCTAATTTAGGAGCAGTGAGTGTCAGGGCTTCGGGTAGGAACAGCGTCAGAGCCTGACTTAGGGAGTGGGACAGGGCCTGAGTGAGGCCTAGCGTCAGGGCCTTAGCTAGAGACAGTGTCAAGGCATGACTTAGGAGCAGCCTAAGAGCCATGGTAGGATCAGCCTCAGGGGCTATGTTAAAGATATTATCAGGGCCTCTGTTAGGGACAGCCTCAAGGCCTCACTTCGAGACAGCATCAGGGCTGCCTTAGGGACAGTTTCAGGACCTTGGTAAGAGATGGGTCAAGAAATTAGCTCAGGATAGTGTCAGGACTTTAGCTATTGACGGCAGCAGGGCCTTAGTTAGGGACAGTGTCAGGCCCTGAATTAGGACGAACATCGAGGCCTTAGGTACGGACAGGGTCACAGCCTCGAGAGTAATTTTAGGCCCTTAGTTAAGGACAGCAGCAGGGCTGTAGTTAGCATAAGAGGCACGACACTTCCTAGGGACAGGCTCAGGTTATGGTCTAGGGAGAGTGTCAGGAAAGGACCTAAGCATAGTGTCAAAACCTTAGTTACTGAGAGTATCAGATCCTTATTTAGAACCAGTGTCAGGGCTTCAGGTAGGGACAGCATCAGAGCCTGACTTAGGCAGAGCGACAGGGCCTGAGTGAGGCCTAGCGTCAGGCCCTTAGCTGAGGACACTGTCAGGGCATGACTTAGGAACAGAATCAGCGCCTCTGTTGGATCAGCCTTAGCGTCTTTGTTACAGATATGATCAGGGCCTGACTTAGTCACAGCTTCAAGGCCTCAGTTAGGGAAAGCTTCAGGGCCTGAGTTAGGGACAGCCTCAGTTCTTAACATAGGGACAGCGACAGGGCTTTCTTAGGGACAGTGTCAGGACCTTGGTTAGAAATATGTCAGGATATTAACTCAGGCTAGTGTCCAGTTTTTAGTTATTGCTGACAGCAGGGCCTATATTAGGGGCAAATTCTGAGCCTTACTTCGAGACAGTGTCAGGGCCTGAGTTAGGACTAGCATCAGAGCCCTTGTAAAGTACAGTATCAGGGACTGAGTTAGGTGTAGTGTCAAGGCTTTAGTTAGGGACAGTGTCAGCGCCTCAGTTTGGATGAGCCTCCAACCTCAGTTAGGGACAGCTTGACGGCCTCGGGACTAATTTCAGGCTCTTAGTTCGAGACAGCATCAGGGATTTAGTTAGCATAAGAGGCTCGACAATAGCTAAAGACAAGTTTAGGTTAAGATCTAGGGATAGTGTCAGGAAATGACCTAGGGAGAGTGGCAAGACCATAGCTAATTAGAGCATCAGTGCCTAATTTAGGCCCAGTGTCAGGGCTTCAGGTAGGGACAGAGTCTTAGCCTGACTTAGGGAGAGCGACAGGGCCTGAGTGATGCCTAGAGTCAGGGCCTTAGCTACGGACAGCGTCAGGGCATGACATAGGATCAACATAAGGATCTCTGTAAGATCAGCATTAGAGTTTCGTTCAAGACATTATCAGGACCTCTGTGAGGGACAGCCTCAGGGCCTCACTTAGGGACAGTGTCAGGGCTAACTTTGGGAGAGTTTCAGGACCTTGGTAAGACATGGGTCAGGGTATTAGCTCAGGATAATGTCAGGACTTTAGATATTGATGGTAGCAGCGCCTACGTTAGGGAAAGTTTCAAGGCGTTAGTTAGGAGTAGCGGGCCTCTGATAGGTCCAGTGTCAGATCCTCAGTTAGCAATAGTGTTAGGGCCTTAGTTAGGGACAGTGTCAGGGCCGGATGTAGGGCGAGCATCTAGGCCTTCGTTCGGGACAGGTTCATGGTCTTGGGACTAAATTCCGTGCCTGAGGTAGGCACAGCCTAAGGGCTTCAGTTAGCATAAGAGGCAGGACATTAGCTAGTGACCGTGTCAGTTTAACATCTAGGGAAAGTGTCAGGAAATGACCTAAGGATAGTGTGAAGACCTTTGTTACGGAGACTCTCAGGGCCTTATTCAGAACCAGTGTTAGGGGTTCAGGTAGGGACAGCATCAGAGCCTGACTTAGGGAGAGCGATAGGGTCTGAGTGAGGCCTAGCATCAGACACTTAGTGGGGGACACTATCGGGGCATGACTTAGGAGCAGCATCAGGGCCTCTGTTGGATCAGCCTTAGGGTCTTAGTTAAAGTCATGATCAGGGTCTGAGTTAGTCACAGCATCAAGGCCTGAGTTAGTTAGGGAAAGCTTCAGGGCCTCACTTAGGGACAGCGTCCGGGCTTACTTTGGGACAGTTTCAGGACCTTGGTAAGACATGGGTCAGGTTATTAGCTCCGGATAATGTCAGGACTTTCGATGTTGATGGCAGCAGGCCTTGGTTAGAGACAGTGTCAGGCCCTGAGTTACGACTAGCATCAGAGCCTTTGTTAGATACAATGTACGGGACTGAATTAGGAGTAGAGTCAGGGCCTTAGTTAGTGACAGTGTCAGGGCCTGACTTAGGGAGAGCGACAGGGCCTGAGTGAGGCTTAGCATCAGGCCCTTAGCTGGGCACACTGTCAGGGCATGACTTTGGAGCAGCATCAGCGTCTTTGCTGGATCAGCATTAAGGTCTTCGTTAGGTACATGATCAGGGCCTGAATTAGTCACAGCTTCAAGGCTTCAGTTAAGGAAAGCTTCAGGGCCTGAGTTAGGGACAGCCTCAGGTCTTCACTTAGGGACAGCGTCAGGGCTTACTTTGGGACAGTTTCAGGACCTTGGAAAGACATAGGTCAGGATAGTAGCTCAGGATAATGGCAGGACTTTTGATAGTGATGGCAGCAGGGCCTTAGTTACAGACGGTTTCAGGGCCTGAGTTAGGCCGAGCATCAGAGACTTTGTTAGGTACAGTGGAAGGGACTGAGTTAGGAGTAGTGTCAGGGCCTTGCTTAGGGACAGTGTCAGGGTCTGATTTAGGTGTACTGTCTGAGACCTAGTTAGGGACAGTGCTAGGGCCTGAGTTAGGATTAGTGTCAAGGCCTTATTGAGGACCAATTTCAGGGCCTTAGTTTGGACTAGCATCAGAGCCATTGTTAGGAATCGTATGAGGGCCTGAGTTAGGCATACTATCAGGGCCTTAGTTAGGGAGAGTTTTAGGGCCTGAGTTACGATTAGTGTCAAGGCCTTATTTAGGACCAATTTTAGGGCTTTAGTTTGGACTAGCAACAAAGCCTTTGTTAGGTAGCATGTCGGGGCCTCAGTTAGGTGTAGTGTCAGGGCCATTGTTAGGGACAGTATCAGGGCCTGACTTAGGAGAAGTTCAGGGCCTTAGCCAGGGAAAGTGTCAGGGCCTTAGTTAGGGACATTCTCAGGGCCTGAATTAGCAGTAGTGTCAAAAGTCCTTAGTGAGGAGAGTAAGGAGTAAGTCAGGACTCAGGCCCTGACACTGTTCTTAAATAAGGCCCTGACATTCCCTGTAACACAGGTCCTGATCTGATTCCTATCATAGGCGCTGATGTTGGACTTAACTAAGGCCCTGACACTGGTCCTAACTAAAGCTGTGACACTACTCTTAACTCAGGCCCTGACACTGTCCCTAACAAAGCCTCTGACACTACTCCTAAATCAGGCACTGACACTGTCCCTAACTAAGGCCCTGACATACACCTAACTCAGGCCCTGACACTGTCTCTAACTAAGGCCCTGATACTACTCCAAACTCAGCACTGACACTGTCACTAACTAAGGCCCTGACACTATTCATAGCTCACGCCCTAACACAACTCCGAAATCATGCCCTGACAATGTCCCTAACTAAGGCCCTGACACTATTCCTAACTCAGGCGCTGACACAATACTTAAGGAAGGCCCTGACATTACTCCTAACTCAGGCCCTGAAAAGGTCCCTAACTAAGGCCGACACAACTCCTAACTCAGGCACTAACACTGTCCCTAAATAAGGCCCTGAAACTATTCCTAACTGAGGCGCTGATACAATACCTAACGAAGGCACTGATGCTACTCCTAACTAAGGCCCTGACACTACTCCTATCTAAAGCAATGACACTGTCTATAACTTACGCCCTGACTCTACTCCTGACTCAGGCACTGACACTGGCCCTAACTTAGGCCCTGACACTACTCTTAACTAAGCAACTGACACTGTCCCTAACTAAGGTCCTGACACTACTCCCAAACTAGGCACTGACTTTGTCCCTAACTAAGGCCCTGACACTACTCCCAAACTAGGCACTGACTTTGTCCCTAACTAAGGCCCTGACATTACTCTCAAGTCAGGCACTAACACTGTCCCTAACTAAGGACTTGACACTCCTCTTAACTCAGGCCCTGGCACAGTCCCTACAAAGGCCTGCCACCACCCCAACTCTGGCACTGAGAGTGTCCCTAACTACGGCCATCACACTACTCCTAACTCAGGCACTGACGCTGTCCCTAAGTAAGGCCCAGACACTACTCCCAACGCAGGCACTGACGCTGTCCCTAACTAAGGCTCTGACACTACTCCCAACACAGGCATTGACACTGTCCCTAACTAAGGCCCTCACACTACTACTTACTTAGGCACTGACACGCTACCTAACTAAGGCCCTGAGACTACTTCTACCTCAGACCCTGACACTGTCCCTAACGAAGGGCCTGATACTACTCCCAACACAGGCACTGACACTCTTCCTAACTAAGGCCTTGACACTACTTTTAACTCATGCCCTGATGCTGTCCCAAAAAAGACCCTGAGACTATTCCCAACTCAGGCACTGACACTCTCCCTAACTAAGACCCTGACACTACTCCCATCTCAGCCACTGACACTGTCCCTAATGCCCTGACACTACTTCCAACTCAGGCACTGACACTGTCCCTAACTAGGCCCTGACACTACTCCCAACTCAGGCACTGACACTGTCCCTAATTAAGGCCCTGACATAACTGCCAACTCCGGCACTGACACTTTCTCTCACTAAGGCCCTGAAACTACTCACAACTCAGGCCCTGACACTGTTCCTAACTACCGGTCTCAGACTACTCCTAACTTAGGCCCTGACACTATTCCTAACACAGTCCCTGACACTGTCCCTAACTAAGGTCCTGAGACTATTCCTAACTCAGACCCTGACACTGTCCATAACTTAGGCCATGTCACTACTCCCAACTCAGGCACTGACGCTGTTCCTAACTAAGGGTCTGGCACTACTCCAAACTGAGACACTGACACTCTTCCAAATTAAGGCCTTGACACTGCTCTTACCTCAGGCCCTGACACTGTCCATAATAAAGACCCTGACAAAAATCCCAACTTAGGCACTGACAATGTCCGTAACTAAGGCCCTGACACTATTCCCATCTCAGCCACTGACACTGTCCCTAACTATGGCCCTGACACTACTCCCAATGCAAGCACTGGCGCTGTCCCTAACTAAGGCACTGGCACTACTCCCAACTCGCCCTGGTGCTGTCCCTAACTAAGGCTCTGACACTATTCCCAATTCAGGCAATGACAGTGTCCCTAACTGAGGCAATGATACTACTCCCAACTCAAGCACTAAGGCTCTGGATCATTGTGATGACCAGCGCCATGGAGCATTGTGATGACAAGGGTCATGGAGAATTGTGATGACGGGTCCTGGAGCATTGTGGTGACATGGGCCATGGAGCATTTTGATTACAGGGGTCATGGGGCATTGTGATGAAAGTGGTCATGGAGCATTGTGATGAAAGTGGTCATGGAACATTGTGATAAAAGTGGTCATGTAGCATTGTGATGAAAAGTGCTATGGAGCATTGGGATGACAGGGGTCATGGAGCATTGTGATGACAAATGCGTGGAGATTTGTGATGACAAGGACCATGGAGCATTGTGATTATAAGGAGCATGAAGCATTGTGATGACAGGGGCCATAGAGCATTTTAATGACAAGGGACATGGAGCATTGTGATGACAGAGGTCATGGAGCATTGTGAAGAAAGGGGTACTGTAACATTGTAATGAAGGGGTCAAGGAGCATTTTGATGACAAGGATCATGGAGCATTGCGATGACAAGGGCCATGGAGCATTGTGATGACAGGGCTCATGTGGCATTATGATGACAGTGGTCATGGAGCAATGTGATGAACGTTGTCATGGAGCACTGTGATTACAGGGGCCATGGAGAATTGTGATGACAAAGGCCAGGGAACATTGTGATGACAGGCGTCATGGAGCATTGTGATGAAAACGGACCTGGAGCATTGTGATGAAAGGGGTCATGGCTCATTGTGATGACAGGGGGCCTGGAACATTGTGATGACAGGGGTCACGGGGCATTGTGATGACAAGGGCCATGGAACATTTTGATGACAGTGGTCATATGGCATTTTGAATGACAGGGGCCATGAAGCATTGTGATGACAAGAGTCATGGAGACTTGTGATGACAGGGGGCATGGAGCTTTGTGATTTCACAGGCATGTAGCATTTTAGACAAGGGTCATGGAGCATTGTGATGAAAGGGGTCATGGAGCATTGTGATGATAAGGGCATGGAGCATTGTGATGACAATGGCATGTAGCATTGCGATGACAAAGGTCATGGAGCATTGTGATGACAGGGGTTATGGAGCATTGTGATGACAAGGGCGTGGAGCATTGTGATGACAGTGGTCATGGAACATTGTGACGATAAGGGCATCGAGCCGAGTTAGGGACAGTCTAGCGGCCTTGGGACTAAATTCAGTGCCTGAATTAGGCACAGCATAAGGTCTTTAGTTAGCATATGAGGTAGGACATTAGCTCGGGACAGGGTTAGGGTAAAGGCTTGGAATCGTGTCAGGAAATGACCTAAGGATAGTGTGAAGACCTTAGTTACTGAGATTCTCAGGGACTTCTTCAGAAGCAGTGTTAGGGCTTCAGGTAGGGACAGCATCAGGGCCTGACTTAGGGAGAGCGACAGGGCCTGAGTGAGGCCTAATGTCAGGCCCTTAGCTGGGGACACTGTAAGGGAATGACTTAGGAGCAGCATCAGTGCCTTTGTTGGATCAGCTTTAGGCTCTTAGGTAAAGACATGACCGGAGCCCTAGTTAGTCACAGCGTCAAGGCCTCAGTTAGGGAAAGCTTCAGGGTCTGAGTTACAGACAGCCTCAGGTCTTCACTTAAAGACAGCCACAGGTCTTTCTTAGGGACAGTGTCAGGACCTTGGTTAGAAATGAGTCAGGATATTAGCTCAGGAGAGTGTCAGGATTTTAGTTTTTGCTGGCAGCAGGGCCTCTATTAAGGACAGATTCCGGGCCTTTGTTAGATTCAGTGTCATGGCCTTAGTTAGGAGTAGTCAGGGCCTTAGTTAGGGAGAGCATGAGGGTTTCAGTTCGCATAAGATGCAGGAGATTATCTCGGGACAGAGTCAGGTTCCAGGTCAGAGATAGTGAAAGGAAATGACCAAGGGATAACGAGAAGACCTTAGTTATTGAGAGCTTCAGGGCCTTAGTTAGCAGCAGCGTGAGCACCTTAATCAGGACCAGCGCCAGGGCTTGATGTATGGGCAGCATCAGAGCCTAAGTAAGGTACAGCAACAGGGCCTAAGTGAGGCCTATCTTTAGGGCCTGAGTAAGGGACAGTATCAGGGCATGACTTAGGAGCAGCATAAAGGCCTCTGTAGGATCAGCATTAGGGTCTTCGTTAAAGCTATTATCAGGGCCTCCGTTAGGGATAGCCTCAAGGCCTCACTTAGGGACAGCGTCAGGGCTTACTTTGGGAAAGTTTCAGGACCTTGGTAAGACATGGGTCAGGCTATTAGCTCAGGATAATATCAGGTGTTCAGATATTGACGGCAGCAGGGCCTTAGTTAGAGGCAGTGTCAGGGCCTAAGTTAGGACTAGCATCAGAGCCTTTGTTAGGTACAGTGTCAGTGACTGAGTTAGGTGTAGTGTCAGAGCCTTAGTTAGGGACAGTGTCAGGGCCTGCATTAGGACGAGCCTCCAGGCCTCAGTTAGGGACAGGTTCACGGCCTCGGACCTAAATTCAGGGCCTCATTTAGGGACAGAATCAGGGATTTAGCTAGCATAAGGGGATCTACAGCTGAAAGCAACCTGAACACCACCTCAAGCAGATGCAGAAGTGAACCATGCACGCTCCTATGAAGGAAGATTCCACAGCAGTTGAGTACATTTTGTTTAAAGTTAGTAACACTATAAAAATTATGTTTGGAAGAAAACTATATTCAGAAGATGAAAGAATCTCGTTCTAAAGAATCTATTTAGCTAATCTCGACATTAGCTAAAGAGAAGGTTAGGTTAAGGTCTAGGGAGAGTGTCAGGAAATGACCTAGGGATAGTGTCAAGATCTTAGTTACTTAGCACATCAGGACCTAATTTAGGAGCAGTGAGTGTCAGGGCTTCGGGTAGGAACAGCGTCAGAGCCTGACTTAGGGAGTGGGACAGGGCCTGAGTGAGGCCTAGCGTCAGGGCCTTAGCTAGAGACAGTGTCAAGGCATGACTTAGGAGCAGCCTAAGAGCCATGGTAGGATCAGCCTCAGGGGCTATGTTAAAGATATTATCAGGGCCTCTGTTAGGGACAGCCTCAAGGCCTCACTTCGAGACAGCATCAGGGCTGCCTTAGGGACAGTTTCAGGACCTTGGTAAGAGATGGGTCAAGAAATTAGCTCAGGATAGTGTCAGGACTTTAGCTATTGACGGCAGCAGGGCCTTAGTTAGGGACAGTGTCAGGCCCTGAATTAGGACGAACATCGAGGCCTTAGGTACGGACAGGGTCACAGCCTCGAGAGTAATTTTAGGCCCTTAGTTAAGGACAGCAGCAGGGCTGTAGTTAGCATAAGAGGCACGACATTTGCTAGGGACAGGCTCAGGTTATGGT
Source organism: Balaenoptera acutorostrata (assembly GCF_949987535.1). NCBI lineage: Eukaryota > Metazoa > Chordata > Mammalia > Artiodactyla > Balaenopteridae > Balaenoptera > Balaenoptera acutorostrata. The sequence continues at coordinate 792,244 of NW_026646170.1, forward strand.
CTAGGGAGAGTGTCAGGAAAGGACCTAAGCATAGTGTCAAAACCTTAGTTACTGAGAGTATCAGATCCTTATTTAGAACCAGTGTCAGGGCTTCAGGTAGGGACAGCATCAGAGCCTGACTTAGGCAGAGCGACAGGGCCTGAGTGAGGCCTAGCGTCAGGCCCTTAGCTGAGGACACTGTCAGGGCATGACTTAGGAACAGAATCAGCGCCTCTGTTGGATCAGCCTTAGCGTCTTTGTTACAGATATGATCAGGGCCTGACTTAGTCACAGCTTCAAGGCCTCACTTAGGGAAAGCTTCAGGGCCTGAGTTAGGGACAGCCTCAGTTCTTAACATAGGGACAGCGACAGGGCTTTCTTAGGGACAGTGTCAGGACCTTGGTTAGAAATATGTCAGGATATTAACTCAGGCTAGTGTCCAGTTTTTAGTTATTGCTGGCAGCATGGCCTATATTAGTGGCAAATTCTGAGCCTTACTTCGAGACAGTGTCAGGGCCTGAGTTAGGACTAGCATCAGAGCCCTTGTAAAATACAGTATCAGGGACTGAGTTAGGTGTAGTGTCAGGGCTTTAGTTAGGGACAGTGTCAGCGCCTCAGTTTGGATGAGCCTCCAACCTCAGTTAGGGACAGCTTGACGGCCTCGGGACTAATTTCAGGCTCTTAGTTCGAGACAGCATCAGGGATTTAGTTAGCATAAGAGGCTCGACAATAGCTAAAGACAAGTTTAGGTTAAGATCAAGGGATAGTGTCAGGAAATGACCTAGGGAGAGTGGCAAGACCATAGCTAATTAGAGCATCAGTGCCTAATTTAGGCCCAGTGTCAGGGCTTCAGGTAGGGACAGAGTCTTAGCCTGACTTAGGGAGAGCGACAGGGCCTGAGTGATGCCTAGAGTCAGGGCCTTAGCTACGGACAGCGTCAGGGCATGACATAGGATCAACATAAGGGTCTCTGTAAGATCAGCATTAGAGTTTAGTTCAAGACATTATCAGGACCTCTGTGAGGGACAGCCTCAGGGCCTCACTTAGGGACAGTGTCAGGGCTAACTTTGGGAGAGTTTCAGGACCTTGGTAAGACATGGGTCAGGGTATTAGCTCAGGATAATGTCAGGACTTTAGATATTGATGGTAGCAGCGCCTACGTTAGGGAAAGTTTCAAGGCGTTAGTTAGGAGTAGCGGGCCTCTGATAGGTCCAGTGTCAGATCCTCAGTTAGCAATAGTGTTAGGGCCTTAGTTAGGGACAGTGTCAGGGCCGGATGTAGGGCGAGCATCTAGGCCTTCGTTCGGGACAGGTTCATGGTCTTGGGACTAAATTCCGTGCCTGAGGTAGGCACAGCCTAAGGGCTTCAGTTAGCATAAGAGGCAGGACATTAGCTAGTGACCGTGTCAGTTTAACATCTAGGAAAAGTGTCAGGAAATGACCTAAGGATAGTGTGAAGACCTTTGTTACGGAGACTCTCAGGGCCTTATTCAGAACCAGTGTTAGGGGTTCAGGTAGGGACAGCATCAGAGCCTGACTTAGGGAGAGCGATAGGGTCTGAGTGAGGCCTAGCATCAGACACTTAGTGGGGGACACTATCGGGGCATGACTTAGGAGCAGCATCAGGGCCTCTGTTGGATCAGCCTTAGGGTCTTAGTTAAAGTCATGATCAGGGTCTGAGTTAGTCACAGCATCAAGGCCTGAGTTAGTTAGGGAAAGCTTCAGGGCCTCACTTAGGGACAGCGTCCGGGCTTACTTTGGGACAGTTTCAGGACCTTGGTAAGACATGGGTCAGGTTATTAGCTCCGGATAATGTCAGGACTTTCGATGTTGATGGCAGCAGGCCTTGGTTAGAGACAGTGTCAGGCCCTGAGTTACGACTAGCATCAGAGCCTTTGTTAGATACAATGTACGGGACTGAATTAGGAGTAGAGTCAGGGCCTTAGTTAGTGACAGTGTCAGGGCCTGACTTAGGGAGAGCGACAGGGCCTGAGTGAGGCTTAGCATCAGGCCCTTAGCTGGGCACACTGTCAGGGCATGACTTTGGAGCAGCATCAGCGTCTTTGCTGGATCAGCATTAAGGTCTTCGTTAGGTACATGATCAGGGCCTGAATTAGTCACAGCTTCAAGGCTTCAGTTAAGGAAAGCTTCAGGGCCTGAGTTAGGGACAGCCTCAGGTCTTCACTTAGGGACAGCGTCAGGGCTTACTTTGGGACAGTTTCAGGACCTTGGAAAGACATAGGTCAGGATAGTAGCTCAGGATAATGGCAGGACTTTTGATAGTGATGGCAGCAGGGCCTTAGTTACAGACGGTTTCAGGGCCTGAGTTAGGCCGAGCATCAGAGACTTTGTTAGGTACAGTGGAAGGGACTGAGTTAGGAGTAGTGTCAGGGCCTTGCTTAGGGACAGTGTCAGGGTCTGATTTAGGTGTACTGTCTGAGACCTAGTTAGGGACAGTGCTAGGGCCTGAGTTAGGATTAGTGTCAAGGCCTTATTGAGGACCAATTTCAGGGCCTTAGTTTGGACTAGCATCAGAGCCATTGTTAGGAATCGTATGAGGGCCTGAGTTAGGCATACTATCAGGGCCTTAGTTAGGGAGAGTTTTAGGGCCTGAGTTACGATTAGTGTCAAGGCCTTATTTAGGACCAATTTTAGGGCTTTAGTTTGGACTAGCAACAAAGCCTTTGTTAGGTAGCATGTCGGGGCCTCAGTTAGGTGTAGTGTCAGGGCCATTGTTAGGGACAGTATCAGGGCCTGACTTAGGAGAAGTTCAGGGCCTTAGCCAGGGAAAGTGTCAGGGCCTTAGTTAGGGACATTATCAGGGCCTGAATTAGCAGTAGTGTCAAAAGTCCTTAGTGAGGAGAGTAAGGAGTAAGTCAGGACTCAGGCCCTGACACTGTTCTTAAATAAGGCCCTGACATTACCTGTAACACAGGTCCTGATCTGATTCCTATCATAGGCGCTGATGTTGGACTTAACTAAGGCCCTGACACTGGTCCTAACTAAAGCTGTGACACTACTCTTAACTCAGGCCCTGACACTGTCCCTAACAAAGCCTCTGACACTACTCCTAAATCAGGCACTGACACTGTCCCTAACTAAGGCCCTGACATACACCTAACTCAGGCCCTGACACTGTCTCTAACTAAGGCCCTGATACTACTCCAAACTCAGCACTGACACTGTCACTAACTAAGGCCCTGACACTATTCATAGCTCACGCCCTAACACAACTCCGAAATCATGCCCTGACAATGTCCCTAACTAAGGCCCTGACACTATTCCTAACTCAGGCGCTGACACAATACTTAAGGAAGGCCCTGACATTACTCCTAACTCAGGCCCTGAAAAGGTCCCTAACTAAGGCCGACACAACTCCTAACTCAGGCACTAACACTGTCCCTAAATAAGGCCCTGAAACTATTCCTAACTGAGGCGCTGATACAATACCTAACGAAGGCACTGATGCTACTCCTAACTAAGGCCCTGACACTACTCCTATCTAAAGCAATGACACTGTCTATAACTTACGCCCTGACTCTACTCCTGACTCAGGCACTGACACTGGCCCTAACTTAGGCCCTGACACTACTCTTAACTAAGCAACTGACACTGTCCCTAACTAAGGTCCTGACACTACTCCCAAACTAGGCACTGACTTTGTCCCTAACTAAGGCCCTGACACTACTCCCAAACTAGGCACTGACTTTGTCCCTAACTAAGGCCCTGACATTACTCTCAAGTCAGGCACTAACACTGTCCCTAACTAAGGACTTGACACTCCTCTTAACTCAGGCCCTGGCACAGTCCCTACAAAGGCCTGCCACCACCCCAACTCTGGCACTGAGAGTGTCCCTAACTACGGCCATCACACTACTCCTAACTCAGGCACTGACGCTGTCCCTAAGTAAGGCCCAGACACTACTCCCAACGCAGGCACTGACGCTGTCCCTAACTAAGGCTCTGACACTACTCCCAACACAGGCATTGACAATGTCCCTAACTAAGGCCCTCACACTACTACTTACTTAGGCACTGACACGCTACCTAACTAAGGCCCTGAGACTACTTCTACCTCAGACCCTGACACTGTCCCTAACGAAGGGCCTGATACTACTCCCAACACAGGCACTGACACTCTTCCTAACTAAGGCCTTGACACTACTTTTAACTCATGCCCTGATGCTTTCCCAAAAAAGACCCTGAGACTATTCCCAACTCAGGCACTGACACTCTCCCTAACTAAGACCCTGACACTACTCCCATCTCAGCCACTGACACTGTCCCTAATGCCCTGACACTACTTCCAACTCAGGCACTGACACTGTCCCTAACTAGGCCCTGACACTACTCCCAACTCAGGCACTGACACTGTCCCTAATTAAGGCCCTGACATAACTGCCAACTCCGGCACTGACACTTTCTCTCACTAAGGCCCTGAAACTACTCACAACTCAGGCCCTGACACTGTTCCTAACTACCGGTCTCAGACTACTCCTAACTTAGGCCCTGACACTATTCCTAACACAGTCCCTGACACTGTCCCTAACTAAGGTCCTGAGACTATTCCTAACTCAGACCCTGACACTGTCCATGACTTAGGCCATGTCACTACTCCCAACTCAGGCACTGACGCTGTTCCTAACTAAGGGTCTGGCACTACTCCAAACTGAGACACTGACACTCTTCCAAATTAAGGCCTTGACACTGCTCTTACCTCAGGCCCTGACACTGTCCATAATAAAGACCCTGACAAAAATCCCAACTTAGGCACTGACAATGTCCGTAACTAAGGCCCTGACACTATTCCCATCTCAGCCACTGACACTGTCCCTAACTATGGCCCTGACACTACTCCCAATGCAAGCACTGGCGCTGTCCCTAACTAAGGCACTGGCACTACTCCCAACTCGCCCTGGTGCTGTCCCTAACTAAGGCTTGGACACTATTCCCAATTCAGGCAATGACAGTGTCCCTAACTGAGGCAATGATACTACTCCCAACTCAAGCACTAAGGCTCTGGATCATTGTGATGACCAGCGCCATGGAGCATTGTGATGACAAGGGTCATGGAGAATTGTGATGACGGGTCCTGGAGCATTGTGGTGACATGGGCCATGGAGCATTTTGATTACAGGGGTCATGGGGCATTGTGATGAAAGTGGTCATGGAGCATTGTGATGAAAGTGGTCATGGAACATTGTGATAAAAGTGGTCATGTAGCATTGTGATGAAAAGTGCTATGGAGCATTGGGATGACAGGGGTCATGGAGCATTGTGATGACAAATGCGTGGAGATTTGTGATGACAAGGACCATGGAGCATTGTGATTATAAGGAGCATGAAGCATTGTGATGACAGGGGCCATAGAGCATTTTAATGACAAGGGACATGGAGCATTGTGATGACAGAGGTCATGGAGCATTGTGGTGACCAGAGGCATGGAGCATTGTGAAGAAAGGGGTACTGTAACATTGTAATGAAGGGGTCAAGGAGCATTTTGATGACAAGGATCATGGAGCATTGTGATGACAAGGGCCATGGAGCATTGTGATGACAGGGCTCATGTGGCATTATGATGACAGTGGTCATGGAGCAATGTGATGAACGTTGTCATGGAGCACTGTGATTACAGGGGCCATGGAGAATTGTGATGACAAAGGCCAGGGAACATTGTGATGACAGGGGTCATGGAGCATTGTGATGAAAACGGACCTGGAGCATTGTGATGAAAGGGGTCATGGCTCATTGTGATGACAGGGGGCCTGGAACATTGTGATGACAGGGGTCACGGGGCATTGGGATGACAAGGGCCATGGAACATTTTGATGACAGTGGTCATATGGCATTTTGAATGACAGGGGCCATGAAGCATTGTGATGACAAGAGTCATGGAGACTTGTGATGACAGGGGGCATGGAGCTTTGTGATTTCACAGGCATGTAGCATTTTAGACAAGGGTCATGGAGCATTGTGATGAAAGGGGTCATGGAGCATTGTGATGATAAGGGCATGGAGCATTGTGATGACAATGGCATGTAGCATTGCGATGACAAAGGTCATGGAGCATTGTGATGACAGGGGTTATGGAGCATTGTGATGACAAGGGCGTGGAGCATTGTGATGACAGTGGTCATGGAACATTGTGACGATAAGGGCATCGAGCCGAGTTAGGGACAGTCTAGCGGCCTTGGGACTAAATTCAGTGCCTGAATTAGGCACAGCATAAGGTCTTTAGTTAGCATATGAGGTAGGACATTAGCTCGGGACAGGGTTAGGGTAAAGGCTTGGAATCGTGTCAGGAAATGACCTAAGGATAGTGTGAAGACCTTTGTTACTGAGATTCTCAGGGACTTCTTCAGAAGCAGTGTTAGGGCTTCAGGTAGGGACAGCATCAGGGCCTGACTTAGGGAGAGCGACAGGGCCTGAGTGAGGCTTAGCATCAGGCCCTTAGCTGGGCACACTGTCAGGGCATGACTTTGGAGCAGCATCAGCGTCTTTGCTGGATCAGCATTAAGGTCTTCGTTAGGTACATGATCAGGGCCTGAATTAGTCACAGCTTCAAGGCTTCACTTAAGGAAAGCTTCAGGGCCTGAGTTAGGGACAGCCTCATGTCTTCACTTAGGGACAGCGTCAGGGCTTACTTTGGGACAGTTTCAGGACCTTGGAAAGACATAGGTCACGATAGTAGCTCAGGATAATGTCAGGACTTGTGATAGTGATGGCAGCAGGGCCTTAGTTACAGACGGTTTCAGGGCCTGAGTTAGGCCTCGCATCAGAGACTTTGTTAGGTACAGTGGAAGGGACTGAGTTAGGAGTAGTGTCAGGGCCTTGCTTAGGGACAGTGTCAGGGTCTGATTTAGGTGTACTGTCTGAGACCTAGTTAGGGACAGTGCTAGGGCCTGAGTTAGGATTAGTGTCAAGGCCTTAATTAGGACCAATTTCAGGGCCTTAGTTTGGACTAGCATCAGAGCCATTGTTAGGAATCGTATGAGGGCCTGAGTTAGGCATACTATCAGGGCCTTAGTTAAGGCCAGTTTTAGGGCCTGAGTTAGGATTAGTGTCAAGGCCTTATTTAGGACCAATTTTAGGGCTTTAGTTTGGACTAACAACAAAGCCTTTGTTAGGTATCATGTCGGGGCCTCAGTTAGGTGTAGTGTCAGGGCCATTGTTAGGGACAGTATCAGGGCCTGACTTAGGAGAAGTTCAGGGCCTTAGCCAGGGAAAGTGTCAGGGCCTTAGTTAGGGACATTATCAGGGCCTGAATTAGCAGTAGTGTCAAAAGTCCTTAGTGAGGAGAGTAAGGAGTAAGTCAGGACTCAGGCCCTGACACTGTTCTTAAATAAGGCCCTGACATTCCCTGTAACACAGGTCCTGATCTGATTCCTATCATAGGCGCTGATGTTATTTACTTAACTAAGGCCCTGACACTGGTCCTAACTAAAGCTGTGACACTACTCTTAACTCAGGCCCTGACACTGTCCCTAACAAAGCCTCTGACACTACTCCTAAATCAGGCACTGACACTGTCCCTAACTAAGGCCCTGACATACACCTAACTCAGGGCCTGACACTGTCTCTAACTAAGGCCCTGATATGACTCCAAACTCAGCACTGACACTGTCACTAACTAAGGCCCTGACACTATTCATAGCTCACGCCCTAACACAACTCCTAAATCATGCCCTGACAATGTCCCTAACTAAGACCCTGACACTATTCCTAACTCAGGCGCTGACACAATACTTAAGGAAGGCCCTGACATTACTCCTAACTCAGGCCCTGAAAAGGTCCCTAACTAAGGCCGACACAACTCCTAACCCAGGCACTAACACTGTCCCTAAATAAGGCCCTGAAAGTAATCCTAACTGAGGCGCTGATACAATACCTAACGAAGGCACTGATGCTACTCCTAACTAAGGCCCTGACACTACTCCTATCTCAAGCAATGACACCGTCCCTAACTTACGCCCTGACTCTACTCCTGAATCAGGCACTGACACTGGCCCTAACTTAGGCCCTGACACTACTCCTAACTAAGCAACTGATACTGTCCCTAACTAAGGCCCGGACACTACTCCTTACTCAGGCACTGACAATGTCACTAACTAAGGCCGTGACACTACTCGCAAAATAGGCACTGAGACTGTCCCGAAATATGCCCTGACAGTACTCCGAACTCAGGCACTGACACTGTCCTTAACTAAGGCCCTGATACTACTTCCACCTCAGGCACTGACACTCTCCCTAAGTAAGCCCTGACATTACTCCCAATTCCGGCATTGACACTTTCGCTAACTAAGGCCCTGAAACTACTCACAACTCAGGCCCTTACACTGTTCCTAACTACCAGTCTCAGACTACTCCTAACTCAGGCCCTGGCACTGTCCGTAACTCAGACACTGACGCTGTCCCTTAACTAAGGGTCTGACACTCCTCCCAACTCAGACAGTGACACTCTATCAATTTAAGGCCTTGACACTACTCTTAACTCAGGCCCTGACACAGTCCATAATAAAGACCCTGAAACTAATCCCAACTCAGGCCCTGGCACTGTCCGTAACTAAGGGCCTGACACTACTTCCATCTCAGCAACTGACACCATCCCTAACTATGGCCCTGACACTACTCCCAAATCAGGCACTGGCGCTGTCTCTAACTAAGGCACTGGCACTACTCCCAACACCAGCACTGACACTCTCCCTAATTAAGGTCCTGACACTACTCCCAACTCAGGCACTGACACTGTTCCTAACTAAGGCCCTGACAATACTCCTAACTCAGCCACTGACACTACCGTAAATAAGGCCCTGACTCCACTCCTAACTCAGGCACTGTCACTGTCACTAAATAAGGCCATAACACTTCTCTTAACTCAACAACTGACACTCTCCATAACTAAGGCTTTGACACAATACTTAACTCATGCCCTGACACTGTCCTTAACTAAGACCCTGAGAGTACACCCAACTCAGTCACTGACACTGTTCCTAACTACGGCACAGAGACTACTGCCAATTCAGGCCCTGACACTGTCCATAACTAAGGCACTGATATTACTCCCACCTCAGGCACTGACACTGTCCCTACCTAAGGCCCTGACACTATTCCCATCTCAGCCACTGACACTGTCTCTAAGGCCCTGACATTACTCCCAACTTAGGCACTGTCACTGTCCCTAACAAAGGCCTTGACACAACTCCCAAATCAGGCACTGACACTGTCCCTAACTAAGGCCCTGACACTACTCCCAAACTAGGCACTGACATTGTCCCTAACTAAGGCCCTGACATTACTCTCAACTCAGGCACTAACACTGTCCCTAAATAAGGCCCTGAAACTATTCCTAACTGAGGCGCTGATACAATACCTAACGAAGGCACTGATGCTACTCGTAACTAAGGCCCTGACACTACTCCTATCTCAAGCAATGACACTGTCCCTAACTTAGGCCCTGACTCTACTCCTTACTCAGGCACTGACACTGGCCCTAACTTAGTCCCTGACACTACTCCTAACTAAGCAACTGACACCGTCCATAACTAAGGCCCGGACACTACTCCTTACTCAGGCACTGACACTGTCCCTAACTAAGGCCTTGACATTACTCCCAACTTAGGCACTGTCACTGTCCCTAACTAAGGCCTTGACACTACTACAATCTCAGCCACTGACACTGTCCCTAAGACCCTGACACTACCTCCAACTCAGGCACTGACACTATCCCTAACTACAGCCCTGACACTTCTCCTAACTCAGGCAGTGACACTGTCCCTTACTAATGTCCTGACACAACTCCCAACTCAGGCACTGACATTGTTCCTAACAAAGGCCCTGACACTAATCCCAACATAGGCACTGAGACTTTCCCGAAATACGCCCTGACAGTACTCCCAACTCAGGCAATGACACTGTCCCTAACTAAGGCCCTGACACTACTTCCAAACTAGGCACTGACATTGTCCCAAACTAACGCCCTGACATTACTCTCAACTCAGGCACTAACACTGTCCCTAACTAAGGACTTGACACTACTCTTAACTCAGGCCCTGGCACAGTCCCTAACAAAGGCCTGCCACTACCCCCAACTCTGGCACTGAGAGTGTCCCTAACTACGGCCATCACACTACTCCTAACTCAGGCACTGGCGCTGTCCCTAAATAAGGCCCTGACACTACTCCCAACGCAGGCACTGACGCTGTCCCTAACTAAGGCTCTGACACTACTCCCAACACAGGCATTGACACTGTCCCTAACTAAGGCCCTCACACTACTACTTACTTAGGCACTGACACGCTACCTAACTAAGGCCCTGAGACTACTTCTACCTCAGACCCTGACACTGTCCCTAACGAAGGGCCTGATACTACTCCCAACACAGGCACTGACACTCTCCCTAACTAAGGCCTTGACACTACTTTTAACTCATGCCCTGATGCTGTCCCCAAAAAAGACCCTGAGACTATTCCCAACTCAGGCACTGACACTCTCCCTAACTAAGACCCTGACACTACTCCCATCTCAGCCACTGACACTGTCCCTAATGCCCTGACACTACTTCCAACTCAGGCACTGACACTGTCCCTAACTAGGCCCTGACACTACTCCCAACTCAGGCACTGACACTGTCCCTAACTAAGGCCCTGACAGAACTCCCAACTCCGGCACTGACACTTTCTCTAACTAAGGCCCTGAAACTACTCACAACTCAGGCCCTGACACTGTTCCTAACTACCGGTCTCAGACTACTCCTAACTTAGGCCCTGACACTATTCCTAACACAGTCACTGACACTGTCCCTAACTAAGGTCCTGAGACTATTCCTAACTCAGACCCTGACACTGTCCATAACTTAGGCCATGTCACTACTCCCAACTCAGGCACTGACTCTGTTCCTAACTAAGGGTCTGACACTACTCCAAACTGAGACACTGACACGTTTCCAAATTAAGGCCTTGACACTACTCTTTTTTTTTTTTTTTTGGATGACCACAACAAAAGCAACAATGATTGCAATTACCAAACATGAAACACACTTATACTATGTCATAATATTGACATTCAGTCCAGTAATCCTCCACTGTAACAGCTCCTTTACTTTGCAGTGAAAATTGATTTGTATATTCTTTTCCTCTGAGTCCTTGTGGGATTTTTTTTTTTTAATTCAGACAGAAAGTCACAAAAATTATACTCATCCTCATCAGTTCACTCAGTCCCATGTAATTAATTTCTTTTTTTTTTCATCTTGATCTTTTGTTAGCACTTTTATGAGTTCATCAGTTTTTCATTAGAGTTCTGAAAATGCTTATTCATTCAGTTCAGCAGTACAGTCAGTTACCAGAAACCTGTACTTGTCAGAGTCTTTTCCATGAATTTCTTGAAGATGAAACCTTTTTATAGGAACATATTTGCAAAATCATCAGAGTACACCCAGAACTGTCTGTAAATGACAAAAGACTTAAAAATGACCATGGTTAAAGATTTGATGAAAGTTCATAATAATGCAGTTGACAAGAAAATTAGTTATTTCTGAGATATACATTTTAAAGTAATAACTAGGATTATTACTTATAACATTATACCAGAACATATAAGATTTTTAGACGTTTCCTGTAATGTCTGAAACATTTATATTAACATATTTCCATACAAATACAAATATAAGATTTTTAGAAATTTCATGTAATGTCTGAAACATTTATATTAACATAGTTCCATACATATTTCCATACAAATACAAATATAAGATTTTTAGAAATTTCATGTAATGTCTGAAACATTTATATTAACATATTTCCATACATATTTCCATACAAATACAAATATAAGATTTTTAGAAATTTCATGTAATGTCTGAAACATTTATATTAACATATTTCCATACAAATAACCCAATGAAAGTTTAGTATTAGTTGTTTTGTTTGTTTTTTTATACTGCAGGTTCTTATTAGGCATCAGTTTTATACACATCAGTGTATACATGTCAATCCCAATCGCCCAATTCAGCACACCACCATCCCCACCTCATCGCAGTTTTCCCCCCTTGGTGTCCATATGTCCATTCTCTACATCTGTGTCTCAACTTCTGCCCTGCAATCTGGCTCATCTGTACCATTTTTCTAGGTTCCACATACATGCATTAATATACGATATTTGTTTTTCTCTTTCTGACTTACTTCACTCTGTATGACAGTCTCTAGATCCATCCACTTCTCAACAAATGGCTCAATTTCGTTCCTTTTTATGGCTGAGTAATATTCCATTGTATATATGTACCACAACTTCTTTATCCATTCGTCTGTTGATGGGCATTTAGGTTGCTTCCATGACCTGGCTATTGTAAATAGTGCTGCAATGAACATTCGGGTGCACGTGTCTTTTTGAATTACGGTTTTCTCTGGGTATATGCCCAGTAGTGGGATTGCTGGGCTTGACACTACTCTTAACTCAGGCCCTGACACTGTCCATAATAAAGACCCTGACAAAAATCCCAACTTAGGCACTGACAATGTCCGCAACTAAGGCCCTGACACTATTCCCATCTCAGCCACTGACACTGTCCCTAACTATGGCCCTGACACTACTCCCAATGCAAGCACTGGTGCTGTCCCTAACTAAGGCACTGGCACTACTCCCAACTCGCCCTGGCGCTGTCCCTAACTAAGGCTCTGACACTACTCCCAATTCAGGCAATGACAGTGTCCCTAACTGAGGCAATGATACTACTCCCAACTCAAGCACTAAGGCTCTGGATCATTGTGATGACAAGCGCCATGGAGCGCTGTGATGACAAGGGCCATGGAACATTTTGATGACAGTGGTCATATGGCATTTTGAATGACAGGGGCCATGAAGCATTGTGATGACAAGAGTCATGGAGACTTGTGATGACAGGGGGCATGGAGCTTTGTGATTTCACAGGCATGGAGCATTTTAGACAAGGGTCATGGAGCATTGTGATGAAAGGGGTCATGGAGACTTGTGATGATAAGGGCATGGAGCATTGTGATGACAATGGCATGTAGCATTGCGATGACCAAGGTCATGGAGCATTGTGATGACAGGGGTTATGGAGCATTGTGATGACAAGGGGGTAGAGCATTGTGATGACAGTGGTCATGGAACATTGTGACGATAAGGGCATCGAGCCGAGTTAGGGACAGTCTAGTGGCCTTGGGACTAAATTCAGTGCCTGAATTAGGCACAGCATAAGGTCTTTAGTTAGCATAAGAGGTAGGACATTAGCTCGGGACAGGGTCAGGGTAAAGGCTTGGAATCGTGTCAGGAAATGACCTAAGGATAGTGTGAAGACCTTTGTTACCGAGACTCTCAGGGACTTATTCAGAAGCAGTGTTAGGGCTTCAGGTAGGGACAGCATCAGGGCCTGACTTAGGGAGAGCGACAGGGCCTGAGTGAGGCCTAATGTCAGGCCCTTAGCTGGGGACACTGTCAGGGAATGACTTAGGAGCAGCATCAGTGCCTTTGTTGGATCAGCTTTAGGCTCCTAGGTAAAGACATGACCGGAGCCCTAGTTAGTAACAGCGTCAAGGCCTCAGTTAGGGAAAGCTTCAGGGTCTGAGTTACAGACAGCCTCAGGTCTTTACTTAAAGACAGTGACAGGGCTTTCTTCGGGACAGTGTCAGGACCTTGGTTAGAAATGAGTCAGGATATTAGCTCAGGAGAGTGTCAGGATTTTAGTTATTGCTGGCAGCAGGGCCTATATTAAGGACAGATTCTGGGCCTTTGTTAGATTCAGTGTCATGGCCTTAGTTAGGAGTAGTCAGGGCCTTAGTTAGGGAGAGCATTAGGGTTTCAGTTCGCATAAGATACAGGAGATTATCTCGGGACAGAGTCAGGTTCCAGGCCAGAGATAGTGAAAGGAAATGACCAAGGGATAACGAGAAGACCTTAGTTATTGAGAGCATCAGGGCCTTAGTTAGCAGCAGCATGAGCGCCTTAATCAGGACCAGTGCCAGGGCTTGATGTATGGACAGCATCAGAGCCTAACTAAGGTACAGCAACAGGGCCTAAGTGAGGCCTATCTTTAGGGCCTGAGTAAGGGACAGTATCCGGGCATGACTTAGGAGCAGCATAAAGGCCTCTGTAGGATCAGCATTAAGGTCTTCGTTAAAGCTATTATCAGGGCCTCCGTTAGGGATAGCCTCAAGGCCTCATTTAGGGACAGCGTCAGGGCTTACTTTGGGAAAGTTTCAGGACCTTGGTGAGACATGGGTCAGGCTATTAACTCAGGATAATATCAGGTGTTCAGATATTGACGGCAGCAGGGCCTTAGTTAGAGGCAGTGTCAGGGCCTAAGTTAGGACTAGCATCAGAGCCTTTGTTAGGTACAGTGTCAGTGACTGAGTTAGGTGTAGTGTCAGAGCCTTAGTTAGGGACAGTGTCAGGGCCTGCATTAGGACGAGCCTCCAGGCCTCAGTTAGGGACAGGTTCATGGCCTCGGACCTAAATTCAGGGCCTCATTTAGGGACAGAATCAGGGATTTAGCTAGCATAAGGGGATCTACAGCTGAAAGCAACCTGAACACCACCACAAGCAGATGCAGAAGTGAACCATGCACGCTCCTATGAAGGAAGATTCCACAGCAGTTGAGTACATTTTGTTTAAAGTTAGTAACACTATAAAAACTACGTTTTGAAGAAAACTATATTCAGAAGATGATACAATCTCGTTCTAAAGAATCTCTTTAGCTAATCTCGACAGTAGCTAAAGAGAAGGTTAGGTTAAGGTCTAGGGAGAGTGTCAGGAAATGACCTAGGGATAGTGTCAAGACCTTAGTTACTTAGCACATCAGGACCTAATTTAGGAGCAGTGAGTGTCAGGGCTTCGGGTAGGAACAGCGTCAGAGCCTGACTTAGGGAGTGGGACAGGGCCTGAGTGAGGCCTAGCGTCAGGGCCTTAGCTAGAGACAGTGTCAGGGCATGACTTAGGAGCAGCCTAAGAGCCACGGTAGGATCAGCCTCAGGGGCTACGTTAAAGATATTATCAGGGCCTCTGTTAGGGACAGCCTCAAGGCCTCATTTAGAGACAGCATCAGGGCTTCCTTAGGGACAGTTTCAGGACCTTGGTAAGAGATGGGTCAAGAAATTAGCTCAGGATAGTGTCAGGACTTTAGATATTGACGGCCGCAGGGCCTTAGTTAGGGACAGTGTCAGGCCCTGAATTAGGACGAAAATCGAGGCCTTAGGTACGGACAGGGTCACAGCCTCGAGAGTAATTTTAGGCCCTTAGTTAAGGACAGCAGCAGGGCTGTAGTTAGCATAAGAGGCACGACATTTGCTAGGGACAGGCTCAGGTTATGTTCTAGGGATAGTGTCAGGAAAGGACCTAAGCATAGTGTCAAAACCTTAGTTACTGAGAGTATCAGATCCTTATTTAGAACCAGTGTCAGGGCTTCAGGTAGGGACAGCATCAGAGCCTGACTTAGGGAGAGCGACAGGGCCTGAGTGAGGCCTAGCGTCAGGCCCTTAGCTGAGGACACTGTCAGGGCATGACTGAGGAACAGAATCAGCGCCTCTGTTGGATCAGCCTTAGCGTCTTTGTTACAGACATGATCAGGGCCTGACTTAGTCACAGCTTCAAGGCCTCACTTAGGGAAAGCTTCAGGGCCTGAGTTAGGGACAGCCTCAGTTCTTAACATAGGGACAGCGACAGGGCTTTCTTAGGGACAGTGTCAGGACCTTGGTTAGAAATATGTCAGGATATTAACTCAGGCTAGTGTCCAGTTTTTAGTTATTGCTGACAGCGGGGCCTATATTAGGGGCAAATTCTGAGCCTTACTTCGAGACAGTGTCAGGGCCTGAGTTAGGACTAGCATCAGAGCCCTTGTAAAGTACAGTGTCAGGGAGTGAGTTAGGTGTAGTGTCAGGGCTTTAGTTTGGGACAGTGTCAGCGCCTCAGTTAGGATGAGCCTCCAACCTCAGTTAGGGACAGCTTGACGGCCTCGGGACTAATTTCAGGCTCTTAGTTCGAGACAGCATCAGGGATTTAGTTAGCATAAGAGGCTCGACAATAGCTAAAGACAAGTTTAGGTTAAGATCTAGGGATAGTGTCAGGAAATGACCTAGGGGTAGTGTCAAGACCATAGCTAATTAGAGCATCAGTGCCTAATTTAGGCCCAGTGTCAGGGCTTCAGGTAGGGACAGAGTCTTAGCCTGACTTAGGGAGAGCGACAGGGCCTGAGTGATGCCTAGAGTCAGGGCCTTAGCTACGGACAGCGTCAGGGCATGACATAGGATCAACTTAAGGGTCTTTGTAAGATCAGCATTAGAGTTTAGTTCAAGACATTATCAGGACCTCTGTGAGGGACAGCCTCAGGGCCTCACTTAGGGACAGTGTCAGGGCTAACTTTGGGAGAGTTTCAGGACCTTGGTAAGACATGGGTCAGGATATTAGCTCAGGATAATGTCAGGACTTTAGATATTGATGGCAGCAGCGCCTACGTTAGGAAAAGTTTCAAGGCGTTAGTTAGGAGTAGCGGGCCTCTGATAGGTCCAGTGTCAGATCCTCAGTTAGCAATAGTGTTAGGGCCTTAGTTAGGGACAGTGTCAGGGCCGGATGTAGGGCGAGCATCTAGGCCTTCGTTCGGGACAGTTTCATGGTCTTGGGACTAAATTCAGTGCCTGAGGTAGGCACAGCCTAAGGGCTTCAGTTAGCATAAGAGGCAGGACATTAGCTAGTGACCGTGTCAGTTTAACATCTAGGGATAGTGTCAGGAAATGACCTAAGGATAGTGTGAATACCTTTTTTACGGAGACTCTCAGGGCCTTATTCAGAAGCAGTGTTAGGGCTTCAGGTAGGGACAGCATCAGAGCCTGACTTAGGGAGAGCGTTAGGGTCTGAGTGAGGCCTAGCATCAGACACTTAGTGGGGGACACTATCGGGGCATGACTTAGGAGCAGCATCAGAGCCTCTGTTGGATCAGCCTTAGGGTCTTAGTTAAAGACATGATCAGGGTCTGAGTTAGTCACAGCATCAAGGCCTGAGTTAGTTAGGGAAAGCTTCAGGGTCTCACTTAGGGACAGCGTCAGGGCTTACTTTGGGACAGTTTCAGGACCTTGGTAAGACATGGGACAGGTTTTTAGCTCCGGATAATGTCAGGACTTTCGATGTTGATGGCAGCAGCCCTTAGTTAGAGACAGTGTCAGGCCCTGAGTTACGACTAGCATCAGAGCCTTTGTTAGATACAATGTACGGGACTGAATTAGGAGTAGAGTCAGGGCCTTAGTTAGTGACAGTGTCAGGGCCTGACTTAGGGAGAGCGACAGGGCCTGAGTGAGGCTTAGCATCAGGCCCTTAGCTGGGCACACTGTCAGGGCATGACTTTGGAGCAGCATCAGCGTCTTTGCTGGATCAGCATTAAGGTCTTCGTTAGGTACATGATCAGGGCCTGAATTAGTCACAGCTTCAAGGCTTCAGTTAAGGAAAGCTTCAGGGCCTGAGTTAGGGACAGCCTCAGGTCTTCACTTAGGGACAGCGTCAGGGCTTACTTTGGGACAGTTTCAGGACCTTGGAAAGACATAGGTCACGATAGTAGCTCAGGATAATGTCAGGACTTGTGATAGTGATGGCAGCAGGGCCTTAGTTACAGACGGTTTCAGGGCCTGAGTTAGGCCTCGCATCAGAGACTTTGTTAGGTACAGTGGAAGGGACTGAGTTAGGAGTAGTGTCAGGGCCTTGCTTAGGGACAGTGTCAGGGTCTGATTTAGGTGTACTGTCTGAGACCTAGTTAGGGACAGTGCTAGGGCCTGAGTTAGGATTAGTGTCAAGGCCTTAATTAGGACCAATTTCAGGGCCTTAGTTTGGACTAGCATCAGAGCCATTGTTAGGAATCGTATGAGGGCCTGAGTTAGGCATACTATCAGGGCCTTAGTTAAGGCCAGTTTTAGGGCCTGAGTTAGGATTAGTGTCAAGGCCTTATTTAGGACCAATTTTAGGGCTTTAGTTTGGACTAACAACAAAGCCTTTGTTAGGTATCATGTCGGGGCCTCAGTTAGGTGTAGTGTCAGGGCCATTGTTAGGGACAGTATCAGGGCCTGACTTAGGAGAAGTTCAGGGCCTTAGCCAGGGAAAGTGTCAGGGCCTTAGTTAGGGACATTATCAGGGCCTGAATTAGCAGTAGTGTCAAAAGTCCTTAGTGAGGAGAGTAAGGAGTAAGTCAGGACTCAGGCCCTGACACTGTTCTTAAATAAGGCCCTGACATTCCCTGTAACACAGGTCCTGATCTGATTCCTATCATAGGCGCTGATGTTATTTACTTAACTAAGGCCCTGACACTGGTCCTAACTAAAGCTGTGACACTACTCTTAACTCAGGCCCTGACACTGTCCCTAACAAAGCCTCTGACACTACTCCTAAATCAGGCACTGACACTGTCCCTAACTAAGGCCCTGACATACACCTAACTCAGGGCCTGACACTGTCTCTAACTAAGGCCCTGATATGACTCCAAACTCAGCACTGACACTGTCACTAACTAAGGCCCTGACACTATTCATAGCTCACGCCCTAACACAACTCCTAAATCATGCCCTGACAATGTCCCTAACTAAGACCCTGACACTATTCCTAACTCAGGCGCTGACACAATACTTAAGGAAGGCCCTGACATTACTCCTAACTCAGGCCCTGAAAAGGTCCCTAACTAAGGCCGACACAACTCCTAACCCAGGCACTAACACTGTCCCTAAATAAGGCCCTGAAAGTAATCCTAACTGAGGCGCTGATACAATACCTAACGAAGGCACTGATGCTACTCCTAACTAAGGCCCTGACACTACTCCTATCTCAAGCAATGACACCGTCCCTAACTTACGCCCTGACTCTACTCCTGAATCAGGCACTGACACTGGCCCTAACTTAGGCCCTGACACTACTCCTAACTAAGCAACTGATACTGTCCCTAACTAAGGCCCGGACACTACTCCTTACTCAGGCACTGACAATGTCACTAACTAAGGCCGTGACACTACTCGCAAAATAGGCACTGAGACTGTCCCGAAATATGCCCTGACAGTACTCCGAACTCAGGCACTGACACTGTCCTTAACTAAGGCCCTGATACTACTTCCACCTCAGGCACTGACACTCTCCCTACGTAAGCCCTGACATTACTCCCAATTCCGGCATTGACACTTTCGCTAACTAAGGCCCTGAAACTACTCACAACTCAGGCCCTTACACTGTTCCTAACTACCAGTCTCAGACTACTCCTAACTCAGGCCCTGGCACTGTCCGTAACTCAGACACTGACGCTGTCCCTTAACTAAGGGTCTGACACTACTCCAACTCAGACAGTGACACTCTCCCAAATTAAGGCCTTGACACTACTCTTAACTCAGGCCCTGACACAGTCCATAATAAAGACCCTGAAACTAATCCCAACTCAGGCCCTGGCACTGTCCGTAACTAAGGGCCTGACACTACTTCCATCTCAGCAACTGACACCATCCCTAACTATGGCCCTGACACTACTCCCAAATCAGGCACTGGCGCTGTCTCTAACTAAGGCACTGGCACTACTCCCAACACCAGCACTGACACTCTCCCTAATTAAGGTCCTGACACTACTCCCAACTCAGGCACTGACACTGTTCCTAACTAAGGCCCTGACAATACTCCTAACTCAGCCACTGACACTACCGTAAATAAGGCCCTGACTCCACTCCTAACTCAGGCACTGTCACTGTCACTAAATAAGGCCATAACACTTCTCTTAACTCAACAACTGACACTCTCCATAACTAAGGCTTTGACACAATACTTAACTCATGCCCTGACACTGTCCTTAACTAAGACCCTGAGAGTACACCCAACTCAGTCACTGACACTGTTCCTAACTACGGCACAGAGACTACTGCCAATTCAGGCCCTGACACTGTCCATAACTAAGGCACTGATATTACTCCCACCTCAGGCACTGACACTGTCCCTACCTAAGGCCCTGACACTATTCCCATCTCAGCCACTGACACTGTCTCTAAGGCCCTGACATTACTCCCAACTTAGGCACTGTCACTGTCCCTAACAAAGGCCTTGACACAACTCCCAAATCAGGCACTGACACTGTCCCTAACTAAGGCCCTGACACTACTCCCAAACTAGGCACTGACATTGTCCCTAACTAAGGCCCTGACATTACTCTCAACTCAGGCACTAACACTGTCCCTAAATAAGGCCCTGAAACTATTCCTAACTGAGGCGCTGATACAATACCTAACGAAGGCACTGATGCTACTCGTAACTAAGGCCCTGACACTACTCCTATCTCAAGCAATGACACTGTCCCTAACTTAGGCCCTGACTCTACTCCTTACTCAGGCACTGACACTGGCCCTAACTTAGTCCCTGACACTACTCCTAACTAAGCAACTGACACCGTCCATAACTAAGGCCCGGACACTACTCCTTACTCAGGCACTGACACTGTCCCTAACTAAGGCCTTGACATTACTCCCAACTTAGGCACTGTCACTGTCCCTAACTAAGGCCTTGACACTACTACAATCTCAGCCACTGACACTGTCCCTAAGACCCTGACACTACCTCCAACTCAGGCACTGACACTATCCCTAACTACAGCCCTGACACTTCTCCTAACTCAGGCAGTGACACTGTCCCTTACTAATGTCCTGACACAACTCCCAACTCAGGCACTGACATTGTTCCTAACAAAGGCCCTGACACTAATCCCAACATAGGCACTGAGACTTTCCCGAAATACGCCCTGACAGTACTCCCAACTCAGGCAATGACACTGTCCCTAACTAAGGCCCTGACACTACTTCCAAACTAGGCACTGACATTGTCCCAAACTAACGCCCTGACATTACTCTCAACTCAGGCACTAACACTGTCCCTAACTAAGGACTTGACACTACTCTTAACTCAGGCCCTGGCACAGTCCCTAACAAAGGCCTGCCACTACCCCCAACTCTGGCACTGAGAGTGTCCCTAACTACGGCCATCACACTACTCCTAACTCAGGCACTGGCGCTGTCCCTAAATAAGGCCCTGACACTACTCCCAACGCAGGCACTGACGCTGTCCCTAACTAAGGCTCTGACACTACTCCCAACACAGGCATTGACACTGTCCCTAACTAAGGCCCTCACACTACTACTTACTTAGGCACTGACACGCTACCTAACTAAGGCCCTGAGACTACTTCTACCTCAGACCCTGACACTGTCCCTAACGAAGGGCCTGATACTACTCCCAACACAGGCACTGACACTCTCCCTAACTAAGGCCTTGACACTACTTTTAACTCATGCCCTGATGCTGTCCCCAAAAAAGACCCTGAGACTATTCCCAACTCAGGCACTGACACTCTCCCTAACTAAGACCCTGACACTACTCCCATCTCAGCCACTGACACTGTCCCTAATGCCCTGACACTACTTCCAACTCAGGCACTGACACTGTCCCTAACTAGGCCCTGACACTACTCCCAACTCAGGCACTGACACTGTCCCTAACTAAGGCCCTGACAGAACTCCCAACTCCGGCACTGACACTTTCTCTAACTAAGGCCCTGAAACTACTCACAACTCAGGCCCTGACACTGTTCCTAACTACCGGTCTCAGACTACTCCTAACTTAGGCCCTGACACTATTCCTAACACAGTCACTGACACTGTCCCTAACTAAGGTCCTGAGACTATTCCTAACTCAGACCCTGACACTGTCCATAACTTAGGCCATGTCACTACTCCCAACTCAGGCACTGACTCTGTTCCTAACTAAGGGTCTGACACTACTCCAAACTGAGACACTGACACGTTTCCAAATTAAGGCCTTGACACTACTCTTTTTTTTTTTTTTTTGGATGACCACAACAAAAGCAACAATGATTGCAATTACCAAACATGAAACACACTTATACTATGTCATAATATTGACATTCAGTCCAGTAATCCTCCACTGTAACAGCTCCTTTACTTTGCAGTGAAAATTGATTTGTATATTCTTTTCCTCTGAGTCCTTGTGGGATTTTTTTTTTTTTTAATTCAGACAGAAAGTCACAAAAATTATACTCATCCTCATCAGTTCACTCAGTCCCATGTAATTAATTTCTTTTTTTTTTCATCTTGATCTTTTGTTAGCACTTTTATGAGTTCATCAGTTTTTCATTAGAGTTCTGAAAATGCTTATTCATTCAGTTCAGCAGTACAGTCAGTTACCAGAAACCTGTACTTGTCAGAGTCTTTTCCATGAATTTCTTGAAGATGAAACCTTTTTATAGGAACATATTTGCAAAATCATCAGAGTACACCCAGAACTGTCTGTAAATGACAAAAGACTTAAAAATGACCATGGTTAAAGATTTGATGAAAGTTCATAATAATGCAGTTGACAAGAAAATTAGTTATTTCTGAGATATACATTTTAAAGTAATAACTAGGATTATTACTTATAACATTATACCAGAACATATAAGATTTTTAGACGTTTCCTGTAATGTCTGAAACATTTATATTAACATATTTCCATACAAATACAAATATAAGATTTTTAGAAATTTCATGTAATGTCTGAAACATTTATATTAACATAGTTCCATACATATTTCCATACAAATACAAATATAAGATTTTTAGAAATTTCATGTAATGTCTGAAACATTTATATTAACATAGTTCCATACATATTTCCATACAAATACAAATATAAGATTTTTAGAAATTTCATGTAATGTCTGAAACATTTATATTAACATATTTCCATACAAATAACCCAATGAAAGTTTAGTATTAGTTGTTTTGTTTGTTTTTTTATACTGCAGGTTCTTATTAGGCATCAGTTTTATACACATCAGTGTATACATGTCAATCCCAATCGCCCAATTCAGCACACCACCATCCCCACCTCATCGCAGTTTTCCCCCCTTGGTGTCCATATGTCCATTCTCTACATCTGTGTCTCAACTTCTGCCCTGCAATCTGGCTCATCTGTACCATTTTTCTAGGTTCCACATACATGCATTAATATACGATATTTGTTTTTCTCTTTCTGACTTACTTCACTCTGTATGACAGTCTCTAGATCCATCCACTTCTCAACAAATGGCTCAATTTCGTTCCTTTTTATGGCTGAGTAATATTCCATTGTATATATGTACCACAACTTCTTTATCCATTCGTCTGTTGATGGGCATTTAGGTTGCTTCCATGACCTGGCTATTGTAAATAGTGCTGCAATGAACATTCGGGTGCACGTGTCTTTTTGAATTACGGTTTTCTCTGGGTATATGCCCAGTAGTGAGATTGCTGGGCTTGACACTACTCTTAACTCAGGCCCTGACACTGTCCATAATAAAGACCCTGACAAAAATCCCAACTTAGGCACTGACAATGTCCGCAACTAAGGCCCTGACACTATTCCCATCTCAGCCACTGACACTGTCCCTAACTATGGCCCTGACACTACTCCCAATGCAAGCACTGGTGCTGTCCCTAACTAAGGCACTGGCACTACTCCCAACTCGCCCTGGCGCTGTCCCTAACTAAGGCTCTGACACTACTCCCAATTCAGGCAATGACAGTGTCCCTAACTGAGGCAATGATACTACTCCCAACTCAAGCACTAAGGCTCTGGATCATTGTGATGACAAGCGCCATGGAGCGCTGTGATGACAAGGGCCATGGAACATTTTGATGACAGTGGTCATATGGCATTTTGAATGACAGGGGCCATGAAGCATTGTGATGACAAGAGTCATGGAGACTTGTGATGACAGGGGGCATGGAGCTTTGTGATTTCACAGGCATGGAGCATTTTAGACAAGGGTCATGGAGCATTGTGATGAAAGGGGTCATGGAGACTTGTGATGATAAGGGCATGGAGCATTGTGATGACAATGGCATGTAGCATTGCGATGACCAAGGTCATGGAGCATTGTGATGACAGGGGTTATGGAGCATTGTGATGACAAGGGGGTAGAGCATTGTGATGACAGTGGTCATGGAACATTGTGACGATAAGGGCATCGAGCCGAGTTAGGGACAGTCTAGTGGCCTTGGGACTAAATTCAGTGCCTGAATTAGGCACAGCATAAGGTCTTTAGTTAGCATAAGAGGTAGGACATTAGCTCGGGACAGGGTCAGGGTAAAGGCTTGGAATCGTGTCAGGAAATGACCTAAGGATAGTGTGAAGACCTTTGTTACCGAGACTCTCAGGGACTTATTCAGAAGCAGTGTTAGGGCTTCAGGTAGGGACAGCATCAGGGCCTGACTTAGGGAGAGCGACAGGGCCTGAGTGAGGCCTAATGTCAGGCCCTTAGCTGGGGACACTGTCAGGGAATGACTTAGGAGCAGCATCAGTGCCTTTGTTGGATCAGCTTTAGGCTCCTAGGTAAAGACATGACCGGAGCCCTAGTTAGTAACAGCGTCAAGGCCTCAGTTAGGGAAAGCTTCAGGGTCTGAGTTACAGACAGCCTCAGGTCTTTACTTAAAGACAGTGACAGGGCTTTCTTCGGGACAGTGTCAGGACCTTGGTTAGAAATGAGTCAGGATATTAGCTCAGGAGAGTGTCAGGATTTTAGTTATTGCTGGCAGCAGGGCCTATATTAAGGACAGATTCTGGGCCTTTGTTAGATTCAGTGTCATGGCCTTAGTTAGGAGTAGTCAGGGCCTTAGTTAGGGAGAGCATTAGGGTTTCAGTTCGCATAAGATACAGGAGATTATCTCGGGACAGAGTCAGGTTCCAGGCCAGAGATAGTGAAAGGAAATGACCAAGGGATAACGAGAAGACCTTAGTTATTGAGAGCATCAGGGCCTTAGTTAGCAGCAGCATGAGCGCCTTAATCAGGACCAGTGCCAGGGCTTGATGTATGGACAGCATCAGAGCCTAACTAAGGTACAGCAACAGGGCCTAAGTGAGGCCTATCTTTAGGGCCTGAGTAAGGGACAGTATCCGGGCATGACTTAGGAGCAGCATAAAGGCCTCTGTAGGATCAGCATTAAGGTCTTCGTTAAAGCTATTATCAGGGCCTCCGTTAGGGATAGCCTCAAGGCCTCATTTAGGGACAGCGTCAGGGCTTACTTTGGGAAAGTTTCAGGACCTTGGTGAGACATGGGTCAGGCTATTAACTCAGGATAATATCAGGTGTTCAGATATTGACGGCAGCAGGGCCTTAGTTAGAGGCAGTGTCAGGGCCTAAGTTAGGACTAGCATCAGAGCCTTTGTTAGGTACAGTGTCAGTGACTGAGTTAGGTGTAGTGTCAGAGCCTTAGTTAGGGACAGTGTCAGGGCCTGCATTAGGACGAGCCTCCAGGCCTCAGTTAGGGACAGGTTCATGGCCTCGGACCTAAATTCAGGGCCTCATTTAGGGACAGAATCAGGGATTTAGCTAGCATAAGGGGATCTACAGCTGAAAGCAACCTGAACACCACCACAAGCAGATGCAGAAGTGAACCATGCACGCTCCTATGAAGGAAGATTCCACAGCAGTTGAGTACATTTTGTTTAAAGTTAGTAACACTATAAAAACTACGTTTTGAAGAAAACTATATTCAGAAGATGATACAATCTCGTTCTAAAGAATCTCTTTAGCTAATCTCGACAGTAGCTAAAGAGAAGGTTAGGTTAAGGTCTAGGGAGAGTGTCAGGAAATGACCTAGGGATAGTGTCAAGACCTTAGTTACTTAGCACATCAGGACCTAATTTAGGAGCAGTGAGTGTCAGGGCTTCGGGTAGGAACAGCGTCAGAGCCTGACTTAGGGAGTGGGACAGGGCCTGAGTGAGGCCTAGCGTCAGGGCCTTAGCTAGAGACAGTGTCAGGGCATGACTTAGGAGCAGCCTAAGAGCCACGGTAGGATCAGCCTCAGGGGCTACGTTAAAGATATTATCAGGGCCTCTGTTAGGGACAGCCTCAAGGCCTCATTTAGAGACAGCATCAGGGCTTCCTTAGGGACAGTTTCAGGACCTTGGTAAGAGATGGGTCAAGAAATTAGCTCAGGATAGTGTCAGGACTTTAGATATTGACGGCCGCAGGGCCTTAGTTAGGGACAGTGTCAGGCCCTGAATTAGGACGAAAATCGAGGCCTTAGGTACGGACAGGGTCACAGCCTCGAGAGTAATTTTAGGCCCTTAGTTAAGGACAGCAGCAGGGCTGTAGTTAGCATAAGAGGCACGACATTTGCTAGGGACAGGCTCAGGTTATGTTCTAGGGATAGTGTCAGGAAAGGACCTAAGCATAGTGTCAAAACCTTAGTTACTGAGAGTATCAGATCCTTATTTAGAACCAGTGTCAGGGCTTCAGGTAGGGACAGCATCAGAGCCTGACTTAGGGAGAGCGACAGGGCCTGAGTGAGGCCTAGCGTCAGGCCCTTAGCTGAGGACACTGTCAGGGCATGACTGAGGAACAGAATCAGCGCCTCTGTTGGATCAGCCTTAGCGTCTTTGTTACAGACATGATCAGGGCCTGACTTAGTCACAGCTTCAAGGCCTCACTTAGGGAAAGCTTCAGGGCCTGAGTTAGGGACAGCCTCAGTTCTTAACATAGGGACAGCGACAGGGCTTTCTTAGGGACAGTGTCAGGACCTTGGTTAGAAATATGTCAGGATATTAACTCAGGCTAGTGTCCAGTTTTTAGTTATTGCTGACAGCGGGGCCTATATTAGGGGCAAATTCTGAGCCTTACTTCGAGACAGTGTCAGGGCCTGAGTTAGGACTAGCATCAGAGCCCTTGTAAAGTACAGTGTCAGGGAGTGAGTTAGGTGTAGTGTCAGGGCTTTAGTTTGGGACAGTGTCAGCGCCTCAGTTAGGATGAGCCTCCAACCTCAGTTAGGGACAGCTTGACGGCCTCGGGACTAATTTCAGGCTCTTAGTTCGAGACAGCATCAGGGATTTAGTTAGCATAAGAGGCTCGACAATAGCTAAAGACAAGTTTAGGTTAAGATCTAGGGATAGTGTCAGGAAATGACCTAGGGGTAGTGTCAAGACCATAGCTAATTAGAGCATCAGTGCCTAATTTAGGCCCAGTGTCAGGGCTTCAGGTAGGGACAGAGTCTTAGCCTGACTTAGGGAGAGCGACAGGGCCTGAGTGATGCCTAGAGTCAGGGCCTTAGCTACGGACAGCGTCAGGGCATGACATAGGATCAACTTAAGGGTCTTTGTAAGATCAGCATTAGAGTTTAGTTCAAGACATTATCAGGACCTCTGTGAGGGACAGCCTCAGGGCCTCACTTAGGGACAGTGTCAGGGCTAACTTTGGGAGAGTTTCAGGACCTTGGTAAGACATGGGTCAGGATATTAGCTCAGGATAATGTCAGGACTTTAGATATTGATGGCAGCAGCGCCTACGTTAGGAAAAGTTTCAAGGCGTTAGTTAGGAGTAGCGGGCCTCTGATAGGTCCAGTGTCAGATCCTCAGTTAGCAATAGTGTTAGGGCCTTAGTTAGGGACAGTGTCAGGGCCGGATGTAGGGCGAGCATCTAGGCCTTCGTTCGGGACAGTTTCATGGTCTTGGGACTAAATTCAGTGCCTGAGGTAGGCACAGCCTAAGGGCTTCAGTTAGCATAAGAGGCAGGACATTAGCTAGTGACCGTGTCAGTTTAACATCTAGGGATAGTGTCAGGAAATGACCTAAGGATAGTGTGAAGACCTTTGTTACGGAGACTCTCAGGGCCTTATTCAGAAGCAGTGTTAGGGCTTCAGGTAGGGACAGCATCAGAGCCTGACTTAGGGAGAGCGTTAGGGTCTGAGTGAGGCCTAGCATCAGACACTTAGTGGGGGACACTATCGGGGCATGACTTAGGAGCAGCATCAGGGCCTCTGTTGGATCAGCCTTAGGGTCGTAGTTAAAGTCATGATCAGGGTCTGAGTTAGTCACAGCATCAAGGCCTGAGTTAGTTAGGGAAAGCTTCAGGGTCTCACTTAGGGACAGCGTCAGGGCTTACTTTGGGACAGTTTCAGGACCTTGGTAAGACATGGGTCAGGTTATTAGCTCCGGATAATGTCAGGACTTTCGATGTTGATGGCAGCAGCCCTTAGTTAGAGACAGTGTCAGGCCCTGAGTTACGACTAGCATCAGAGCCTTTGTTAGATACAATGTACGGGACTGAATTAGGAGTAGAGTCAGGGCCTTAGTTAGTGACAGTGTCAGGGCCTGACTTAGGGAGAGCGACAGGGCCTGAGTGAGGCTTAGCATCAGGCCCTTAGCTGGGCACACTGTCAGGGCATGACTTTGGAGCAGCATCAGCGTCTTTGCTGGATCAGCATTAAGGTCTTCGTTAGGTACATGATCAGGGCCTGAATTAGTCACAGCTTCAAGGCTTCAGTTAAGGAAAGCTTCAGGGCCTGAGTTAGGGACAGCCTCAGGTCTTCACTTAGGGACAGCGTCAGGGCTTACTTTGGGACAGTTTCAGGACCTTGGAAAGACATAGGTCACGATAGTAGCTCAGGATAATGTCAGGACTTGTGATAGTGATGGCAGCAGGGCCTTAGTTACAGACGGTTTCAGGGCCTGAGTTAGGCCTCGCATCAGAGACTTTGTTAGGTACAGTGGAAGGGACTGAGTTAGGAGTAGTGTCAGGGCCTTGCTTAGGGACAGTGTCAGGGTCTGATTTAGGTGTACTGTCTGAGACCTAGTTAGGGACAGTGCTAGGGCCTGAGTTAGGATTAGTGTCAAGGCCTTAATTAGGACCAATTTCAGGGCCTTAGTTTGGACTAGCATCAGAGCCATTGTTAGGAATCGTATGAGGGCCTGAGTTAGGCATACTATCAGGGCCTTAGTTAAGGCCAGTTTTAGGGCCTGAGTTAGGATTAGTGTCAAGGCCTTATTTAGGACCAATTTTAGGGCTTTAGTTTGGACTAACAACAAAGCCTTTGTTAGGTATCATGTCGGGGCCTCAGTTAGGTGTAGTGTCAGGGCCATTGTTAGGGACAGTATCAGGGCCTGACTTAGGAGAAGTTCAGGGCCTTAGCCAGGGAAAGTGTCAGGGCCTTAGTTAGGGACATTATCAGGGCCTGAATTAGCAGTAGTGTCAAAAGTCCTTAGTGAGGAGAGTAAGGAGTAAGTCAGGACTCAGGCCCTGACACTGTTCTTAAATAAGGCCCTGACATTCCCTGTAACACAGGTCCTGATCTGATTCCTATCATAGGCGCTGATGTTATTTACTTAACTAAGGCCCTGACACTGGTCCTAACTAAAGCTGTGACACTACTCTTAACTCAGGCCCTGACACTGTCCCTAACAAAGCCTCTGACACTACTCCTAAATCAGGCACTGACACTGTCCCTAACTAAGGCCCTGACATACACCTAACTCAGGGCCTGACACTGTCTCTAACTAAGGCCCTGATATGACTCCAAACTCAGCACTGACACTGTCACTAACTAAGGCCCTGACACTATTCATAGCTCACGCCCTAACACAACTCCTAAATCATGCCCTGACAATGTCCCTAACTAAGACCCTGACACTATTCCTAACTCAGGCGTTGACACAATACTTAAGGAAGGCCCTGACATTACTCCTAACTCAGGCCCTGAAAAGGTCCCTAACTAAGGCCGACACAACTCCTAACCCAGGCACTAACACTGTCCCTAAATAAGGCCCTGAAAGTAATCCTAACTGAGGCGCTGATACAATACCTAACGAAGGCACTGATGCTACTCCTAACTAAGGCCCTGACACTACTCCTATCTCAAGCAATGACACCGTCCCTAACTTACGCCCTGACTCTACTCCTGAATCAGGCACTGACACTGGCCCTAACTTAGGCCCTGACACTACTCCTAACTAAGCAACTGATACTGTCCCTAACTAAGGCCCGGACACTACTCCTTACTCAGGCACTGACAATGTCACTAACTAAGGCCGTGACACTACTCGCAAAATAGGCACTGAGACTGTCCCGAAATATGCCCTGACAGTACTCCGAACTCAGGCACTGACACTGTCCTTAACTAAGGCCCTGATACTACTTCCACCTCAGGCACTGACACTCTCCCTACGTAAGCCCTGACATTACTCCCAATTCCGGCATTGACACTTTCGCTAACTAAGGCCCTGAAACTACTCACAACTCAGGCCCTTACACTGTTCCTAACTACCAGTCTCAGACTACTCCTAACTCAGGCCCTGGCACTGTCCGTAACTCAGACACTGACGCTGTCCCTTAACTAAGGGTCTGACACTACTCCAACTCAGACAGTGACACTCTCCCAAATTAAGGCCTTGACACTACTCTTAACTCAGGCCCTGACACAGTCCATAATAAAGACCCTGAAACTAATCCCAACTCAGGCCCTGGCACTGTCCGTAACTAAGGGCCTGACACTACTTCCATCTCAGCAACTGACACCATCCCTAACTATGGCCCTGACACTACTCCCAAATCAGGCACTGGCGCTGTCTCTAACTAAGGCACTGGCACTACTCCCAACACCAGCACTGACACTCTCCCTAATTAAGGTCCTGACACTACTCCCAACTCAGGCACTGACACTGTTCCTAACTAAGGCCCTGACAATACTCCTAACTCAGCCACTGACACTACCGTAAATAAGGCCCTGACTCCACTCCTAACTCAGGCACTGTCACTGTCACTAAATAAGGCCATAACACTTCTCTTAACTCAACAACTGACACTCTCCATAACTAAGGCTTTGACACAATACTTAACTCATGCCCTGACACTGTCCTTAACTAAGACCCTGAGAGTACACCCAACTCAGTCACTGACACTGTTCCTAACTACGGCACAGAGACTACTGCCAATTCAGGCCCTGACACTGTCCATAACTAAGGCACTGATATTACTCCCACCTCAGGCACTGACACTGTCCCTACCTAAGGCCCTGACACTATTCCCATCTCAGCCACTGACACTGTCTCTAAGGCCCTGACATTACTCCCAACTTAGGCACTGTCACTGTCCCTAACAAAGGCCTTGACACAACTCCCAAATCAGGCACTGACACTGTCCCTAACTAAGGCCCTGACACTACTCCCAAACTAGGCACTGACATTGTCCCTAACTAAGGCCCTGACATTACTCTCAACTCAGGCACTAACACTGTCCCTAAATAAGGCCCTGAAACTATTCCTAACTGAGGCGCTGATACAATACCTAACGAAGGCACTGATGCTACTCATAACTAAGGCCCTGACACTACTCCTATCTCAAGCAATGACACTGTCCCTAACTTAGGCCCTGACTCTACTCCTTACTCAGGCACTGACACTGGCCCTAACTTAGTCCCTGACACTACTCCTAACTAAGCAACTGACACCGTCCATAACTAAGGCCCGGACACTACTCCTTACTCAGGCACTGACACTGTCCCTAACTAAGGCCTTGACATTACTCCCAACTTAGGCACTGTCACTGTCCCTAACTAAGGCCTTGACACTACTACAATCTCAGCCACTGACACTGTCCCTAAGACCCTGACACTACCTCCAACTCAGGCACTGACACTATCCCTAACTACAGCCCTGACACTTCTCCTAACTCAGGCAGTGACACTGTCCCTTACTAATGTCCTGACACAACTCCCAACTCAGGCACTGACATTGTTCCTAACAAAGGCCCTGACACTAATCCCAACATAGGCACTGAGACTTTCCCGAAATACGCCCTGACAGTACTCCCAACTCAGGCAATGACACTGTCCCTAACTAAGGCCCTGACACTACTTCCAAACTAGGCACTGACATTGTCCCAAACTAACGCCCTGACATTACTCTCAACTCAGGCACTAACACTGTCCCTAACTAAGGACTTGACACTACTCTTAACTCAGGCCCTGGCACAGTCCCTAACAAAGGCCTGCCACTACCCCCAACTCTGGCACTGAGAGTGTCCCTAACTACGGCCATCACACTACTCCTAACTCAGGCACTGGCGCTGTCCCTAAATAAGGCCCTGACACTACTCCCAACGCAGGCACTGACGCTGTCCCTAACTAAGGCTCTGACACTACTCCCAACACAGGCATTGACACTGTCCCTAACTAAGGCCCTCACACTACTACTTACTTAGGCACTGACACGCTACCTAACTAAGGCCCTGAGACTACTTCTACCTCAGACCCTGACACTGTCCCTAACGAAGGGCCTGATACTACTCCCAACACAGGCACTGACACTCTCCCTAACTAAGGCCTTGACACTACTTTTAACTCATGCCCTGATGCTGTCCCCAAAAAAGACCCTGAGACTATTCCCAACTCAGGCACTGACACTCTCCCTAACTAAGACCCTGACACTACTCCCATCTCAGCCACTGACACTGTCCCTAATGCCCTGACACTACTTCCAACTCAGGCACTGACACTGTCCCTAACTAGGCCCTGACACTACTCCCAACTCAGGCACTGACACTGTCCCTAACTAAGGCCCTGACAGAACTC
Organism: Balaenoptera acutorostrata; assembly: GCF_949987535.1. Lineage (NCBI taxonomy): Eukaryota > Metazoa > Chordata > Mammalia > Artiodactyla > Balaenopteridae > Balaenoptera > Balaenoptera acutorostrata. Next base: position 824,603 of record NW_026646170.1, read on the forward strand.
CCAACTCCGGCACTGACACTTTCTCTAACTAAGGCCCTGAAACTACTCACAACTCAGGCCCTGACACTGTTCCTAACTACCGGTCTCAGACTACTCCTAACTTAGGCCCTGACACTATTCCTAACACAGTCACTGACACTGTCCCTAACTAAGGTCCTGAGACTATTCCTAACTCAGACCCTGACACTGTCCATAACTTAGGCCATGTCACTACTCCCAACTCAGGCACTGACTCTGTTCCTAACTAAGGGTCTGACACTACTCCAAACTGAGACACTGACACGTTTCCAAATTAAGGCCTTGACACTACTCTTTTTTTTTTTTTTTTGGATGACCACAACAAAAGCAACAATGATTGCAATTACCAAACATGAAACACACTTATACTATGTCATAATATTGACATTCAGTCCAGTAATCCTCCACTGTAACAGCTCCTTTACTTTGCAGTGAAAATTGATTTGTATATTCTTTTCCTCTGAGTCCTTGTGGGATTTTTTTTTTTTAATTCAGACAGAAAGTCACAAAAATTATACTCATCCTCATCAGTTCACTCAGTCCCATGTAATTAATTTCTTTTTTTTTTCATCTTGATCTTTTGTTAGCACTTTTATGAGTTCATCAGTTTTTCATTAGAGTTCTGAAAATGCTTATTCATTCAGTTCAGCAGTACAGTCAGTTACCAGAAACCTGTACTTGTCAGAGTCTTTTCCATGAATTTCTTGAAGATGAAACCTTTTTATAGGAACATATTTGCAAAATCATCAGAGTACACCCAGAACTGTCTGTAAATGACAAAAGACTTAAAAATGACCATGGTTAAAGATTTGATGAAAGTTCATAATAATGCAGTTGACAAGAAAATTAGTTATTTCTGAGATATACATTTTAAAGTAATAACTAGGATTATTACTTATAACATTATACCAGAACATATAAGATTTTTAGACGTTTCCTGTAATGTCTGAAACATTTATATTAACATATTTCCATACAAATACAAATATAAGATTTTTAGAAATTTCATGTAATGTCTGAAACATTTATATTAACATAGTTCCATACATATTTCCATACAAATACAAATATAAGATTTTTAGAAATTTCATGTAATGTCTGAAACATTTATATTAACATAGTTCCATACATATTTCCATACAAATACAAATATAAGATTTTTAGAAATTTCATGTAATGTCTGAAACATTTATATTAACATATTTCCATACAAATAACCCAATGAAAGTTTAGTATTAGTTGTTTTGTTTGTTTTTTTATACTGCAGGTTCTTATTAGGCATCAGTTTTATACACATCAGTGTATACATGTCAATCCCAATCGCCCAATTCAGCACACCACCATCCCCACCTCATCGCAGTTTTCCCCCCTTGGTGTCCATATGTCCATTCTCTACATCTGTGTCTCAACTTCTGCCCTGCAATCTGGCTCATCTGTACCATTTTTCTAGGTTCCACATACATGCATTAATATACGATATTTGTTTTTCTCTTTCTGACTTACTTCACTCTGTATGACAGTCTCTAGATCCATCCACTTCTCAACAAATGGCTCAATTTCGTTCCTTTTTATGGCTGAGTAATATTCCATTGTATATATGTACCACAACTTCTTTATCCATTCGTCTGTTGATGGGCATTTAGGTTGCTTCCATGACCTGGCTATTGTAAATAGTGCTGCAATGAACATTCGGGTGCACGTGTCTTTTTGAATTACGGTTTTCTCTGGGTATATGCCCAGTAGTGGGATTGCTGGGCTTGACACTACTCTTAACTCAGGCCCTGACACTGTCCATAATAAAGACCCTGACAAAAATCCCAACTTAGGCACTGACAATGTCCGCAACTAAGGCCCTGACACTATTCCCATCTCAGCCACTGACACTGTCCCTAACTATGGCCCTGACACTACTCCCAATGCAAGCACTGGTGCTGTCCCTAACTAAGGCACTGGCACTACTCCCAACTCGCCCTGGCGCTGTCCCTAACTAAGGCTCTGACACTACTCCCAATTCAGGCAATGACAGTGTCCCTAACTGAGGCAATGATACTACTCCCAACTCAAGCACTAAGGCTCTGGATCATTGTGATGACAAGCGCCATGGAGCGCTGTGATGACAAGGGCCATGGAACATTTTGATGACAGTGGTCATATGGCATTTTGAATGACAGGGGCCATGAAGCATTGTGATGACAAGAGTCATGGAGACTTGTGATGACAGGGGGCATGGAGCTTTGTGATTTCACAGGCATGGAGCATTTTAGACAAGGGTCATGGAGCATTGTGATGAAAGGGGTCATGGAGACTTGTGATGATAAGGGCATGGAGCATTGTGATGACAATGGCATGTAGCATTGCGATGACCAAGGTCATGGAGCATTGTGATGACAGGGGTTATGGAGCATTGTGATGACAAGGGGGTAGAGCATTGTGATGACAGTGGTCATGGAACATTGTGACGATAAGGGCATCGAGCCGAGTTAGGGACAGTCTAGTGGCCTTGGGACTAAATTCAGTGCCTGAATTAGGCACAGCATAAGGTCTTTAGTTAGCATAAGAGGTAGGACATTAGCTCGGGACAGGGTCAGGGTAAAGGCTTGGAATCGTGTCAGGAAATGACCTAAGGATAGTGTGAAGACCTTTGTTACCGAGACTCTCAGGGACTTATTCAGAAGCAGTGTTAGGGCTTCAGGTAGGGACAGCATCAGGGCCTGACTTAGGGAGAGCGACAGGGCCTGAGTGAGGCCTAATGTCAGGCCCTTAGCTGGGGACACTGTCAGGGAATGACTTAGGAGCAGCATCAGTGCCTTTGTTGGATCAGCTTTAGGCTCCTAGGTAAAGACATGACCGGAGCCCTAGTTAGTAACAGCGTCAAGGCCTCAGTTAGGGAAAGCTTCAGGGTCTGAGTTACAGACAGCCTCAGGTCTTTACTTAAAGACAGTGACAGGGCTTTCTTCGGGACAGTGTCAGGACCTTGGTTAGAAATGAGTCAGGATATTAGCTCAGGAGAGTGTCAGGATTTTAGTTATTGCTGGCAGCAGGGCCTATATTAAGGACAGATTCTGGGCCTTTGTTAGATTCAGTGTCATGGCCTTAGTTAGGAGTAGTCAGGGCCTTAGTTAGGGAGAGCATTAGGGTTTCAGTTCGCATAAGATACAGGAGATTATCTCGGGACAGAGTCAGGTTCCAGGCCAGAGATAGTGAAAGGAAATGACCAAGGGATAACGAGAAGACCTTAGTTATTGAGAGCATCAGGGCCTTAGTTAGCAGCAGCATGAGCGCCTTAATCAGGACCAGTGCCAGGGCTTGATGTATGGACAGCATCAGAGCCTAACTAAGGTACAGCAACAGGGCCTAAGTGAGGCCTATCTTTAGGGCCTGAGTAAGGGACAGTATCCGGGCATGACTTAGGAGCAGCATAAAGGCCTCTGTAGGATCAGCATTAAGGTCTTCGTTAAAGCTATTATCAGGGCCTCCGTTAGGGATAGCCTCAAGGCCTCATTTAGGGACAGCGTCAGGGCTTACTTTGGGAAAGTTTCAGGACCTTGGTGAGACATGGGTCAGGCTATTAACTCAGGATAATATCAGGTGTTCAGATATTGACGGCAGCAGGGCCTTAGTTAGAGGCAGTGTCAGGGCCTAAGTTAGGACTAGCATCAGAGCCTTTGTTAGGTACAGTGTCAGTGACTGAGTTAGGTGTAGTGTCAGAGCCTTAGTTAGGGACAGTGTCAGGGCCTGCATTAGGACGAGCCTCCAGGCCTCAGTTAGGGACAGGTTCACGGCCTCGGACCTAAATTCAGGGCCTCATTTAGGGACAGAATCAGGGATTTAGCTAGCATAAGGGGATCTACAGCTGAAAGCAACCTGAACACCACCACAAGCAGATGCAGAAGTGAACCATGCACGCTCCTATGAAGGAAGATTCCACAGCAGTTGAGTACATTTTGTTTAAAGTTAGTAACACTATAAAAACTACGTTTTGAAGAAAACTATATTCAGAAGATGATACAATCTCGTTCTAAAGAATCTCTTTAGCTAATCTCGACAGTAGCTAAAGAGAAGGTTAGGTTAAGGTCTAGGGAGAGTGTCAGGAAATGACCTAGGGATAGTGTCAAGACCTTAGTTACTTAGCACATCAGGACCTAATTTAGGAGCAGTGAGTGTCAGGGCTTCGGGTAGGAACAGCGTCAGAGCCTGACTTAGGGAGTGGGACAGGGCCTGAGTGAGGCCTAGCGTCAGGGCCTTAGCTAGAGACAGTGTCAGGGCATGACTTAGGAGCAGCCTAAGAGCCACGGTAGGATCAGCCTCAGGGGCTACGTTAAAGATATTATCAGGGCCTCTGTTAGGGACAGCCTCAAGGCCTCATTTAGAGACAGCATCAGGGCTTCCTTAGGGACAGTTTCAGGACCTTGGTAAGAGATGGGTCAAGAAATTAGCTCAGGATAGTGTCAGGACTTTAGATATTGACGGCCGCAGGGCCTTAGTTAGGGACAGTGTCAGGCCCTGAATTAGGACGAAAATCGAGGCCTTAGGTACGGACAGGGTCACAGCCTCGAGAGTAATTTTAGGCCCTTAGTTAAGGACAGCAGCAGGGCTGTAGTTAGCATAAGAGGCACGACATTTGCTAGGGACAGGCTCAGGTTATGGTCTAGGGAGAGTGTCAGGAAAGGACCTAAGCATAGTGTCAAAACCTTAGTTACTGAGAGTATCAGATCCTTATTTAGAACCAGTGTCAGGGCTTCAGGTAGGGACAGCATCAGAGCCTGACTTAGGGAGAGCGACAGGGCCTGAGTGAGGCCTAGCGTCAGGCCCTTAGCTGAGGACACTGTCAGGGCATGACTGAGGAACAGAATCAGCGCCTCTGTTGGATCAGCCTTAGCGTCTTTGTTACAGACATGATCAGGGCCTGACTTAGTCACAGCTTCAAGGCCTCACTTAGGGAAAGCTTCAGGGCCTGAGTTAGGGACAGCCTCAGTTCTTAACATAGGGACAGCGACAGGGCTTTCTTAGGGACAGTGTCAGGACCTTGGTTAGAAATATGTCAGGATATTAACTCAGGCTAGTGTCCAGTTTTTAGTTATTGCTGACAGCGGGGCCTATATTAGGGGCAAATTCTGAGCCTTACTTCGAGACAGTGTCAGGGCCTGAGTTAGGACTAGCATCAGAGCCCTTGTAAAGTACAGTGTCAGGGAGTGAGTTAGGTGTAGTGTCAGGGCTTTAGTTTGGGACAGTGTCAGCGCCTCAGTTAGGATGAGCCTCCAACCTCAGTTAGGGACAGCTTGACGGCCTCGGGACTAATTTCAGGCTCTTAGTTCGAGACAGCATCAGGGATTTAGTTAGCATAAGAGGCTCGACAATAGCTAAAGACAAGTTTAGGTTAAGATCTAGGGATAGTGTCAGGAAATGACCTAGGGGTAGTGTCAAGACCATAGCTAATTAGAGCATCAGTGCCTAATTTAGGCCCAGTGTCAGGGCTTCAGGTAGGGACAGAGTCTTAGCCTGACTTAGGGAGAGCGACAGGGCCTGAGTGATGCCTAGAGTCAGGGACTTAGCTACGGACAGCGTCAGGGCATGACATAGGATCAACTTAAGGGTCTTTGTAAGATCAGCATTAGAGTTTAGTTCAAGACATTATCAGGACCTCTGTGAGGGACAGCCTCAGGGCCTCACTTAGGGACAGTGTCAGGGCTAACTTTGGGAGAGTTTCAGGACCTTGGTAAGACATGGGTCAGGATATTAGCTCAGGATAATGTCAGGACTTTAGATATTGATGGCAGCAGCGCCTACGTTAGGAAAAGTTTCAAGGCGTTAGTTAGGAGTAGCGGGCCTCTGATAGGTCCAGTGTCAGATCCTCAGTTAGCAATAGTGTTAGGGCCTTAGTTAGGGACAGTGTCAGGGCCGGATGTAGGGCGAGCATCTAGGCCTTCGTTCGGGACAGTTTCATGGTCTTGGGACTAAATTCAGTGCCTGAGGTAGGCACAGCCTAAGGGCTTCAGTTAGCATAAGAGGCAGGACATTAGCTAGTGACCGTGTCAGTTTAACATCTAGGGATAGTGTCAGGAAATGACCTAAGGATAGTGTGAAGACCTTTGTTACGGAGACTCTCAGGGCCTTATTCAGAAGCAGTGTTAGGGCTTCAGGTAGGGACAGCATCAGAGCCTGACTTAGGGAGAGCGTTAGGGTCTGAGTGAGGCCTAGCATCAGACACTTAGTGGGGGACACTATCGGGGCATGACTTAGGAGCAGCATCAGAGCCTCTGTTGGATCAGCCTTAGGGTCTTAGTTAAAGACATGATCAGGGTCTGAGGTAGTCACAGCATCAAGGCCTGAGTTAGTTAGGGAAAGCTTCACGGCCTCACTTAGGGACAGCGTCAGGGCTTACTTTGGGACAGTTTCAGGACCTTGGTAAGACATGGGACAGGTTTTTAGCTCCGGATAATGTCAGGACTTTCGATGTTGATGGCAGCAGCCCTTAGTTAGAGACAGTGTCAGGCCCTGAGTTACGACTAGCATCAGAGCCTTTGTTAGATACAATGTACGGGACTGAATTAGGAGTAGAGTCAGGGCCTTAGTTAGTGACAGTGTCAGGGCCTGACTTAGGGAGAGCGACAGGGCCTGAGTGAGGCTTAGCATCAGGCCCTTAGCTGGGCACACTGTCAGGGCATGACTTTGGAGCAGCATCAGCGTCTTTGCTGGATCAGCATTAAGGTCTTCGTTAGGTACATGATCAGGGCCTGAATTAGTCACAGCTTCAAGGCTTCACTTAAGGAAAGCTTCAGGGCCTGAGTTAGGGACAGCCTCAGGTCTTCACTTAGGGACAGCGTCAGGGCTTACTTTGGGACAGTTTCAGGACCTTGGAAAGACATAGGTCACGATAGTAGCTCAGGATAATGTCAGGACTTGTGATAGTGATGGCAGCAGGGCCTTAGTTACAGACGGTTTCAGGGCCTGAGTTAGGCCTCGCATCAGAGACTTTGTTAGGTACAGTGGAAGGGACTGAGTTAGGAGTAGTGTCAGGGCCTTGCTTAGGGACAGTGTCAGGGTCTGATTTAGGTGTACTGTCTGAGACCTAGTTAGGGACAGTGCTAGGGCCTGAGTTAGGATTAGTGTCAAGGCCTTAATTAGGACCAATTTCAGGGCCTTAGTTTGGACTAGCATCAGAGCCATTGTTAGGAATCGTATGAGGGCCTGAGTTAGGCATACTATCAGGGCCTTAGTTAAGGCCAGTTTTAGGGCCTGAGTTAGGATTAGTGTCAAGGCCTTATTTAGGACCAATTTTAGGGCTTTAGTTTGGACTAACAACAAAGCCTTTGTTAGGTATCATGTCGGGGCCTCAGTTAGGTGTAGTGTCAGGGCCATTGTTAGGGACAGTATCAGGGCCTGACTTAGGAGAAGTTCAGGGCCTTAGCCAGGGAAAGTGTCAGGGCCTTAGTTAGGGACATTATCAGGGCCTGAATTAGCAGTAGTGTCAAAAGTCCTTAGTGAGGAGAGTAAGGAGTAAGTCAGGACTCAGGCCCTGACACTGTTCTTAAATAAGGCCCTGACATTCCCTGTAACACAGGTCCTGATCTGATTCCTATCATAGGCGCTGATGTTATTTACTTAACTAAGGCCCTGACACTGGTCCTAACTAAAGCTGTGACACTACTCTTAACTCAGGCCCTGACACTGTCCCTAACAAAGCCTCTGACACTACTCCTAAATCAGGCACTGACACTGTCCCTAACTAAGGCCCTGACATACACCTAACTCAGGGCCTGACACTGTCTCTAACTAAGGCCCTGATATGACTCCAAACTCAGCACTGACACTGTCACTAACTAAGGCCCTGACACTATTCATAGCTCACGCCCTAACACAACTCCTAAATCATGCCCTGACAATGTCCCTAACTAAGACCCTGACACTATTCCTAACTCAGGCGCTGACACAATACTTAAGGAAGGCCCTGACATTACTCCTAACTCAGGCCCTGAAAAGGTCCCTAACTAAGGCCGACACAACTCCTAACCCAGGCACTAACACTGTCCCTAAATAAGGCCCTGAAAGTAATCCTAACTGAGGCGCTGATACAATACCTAACGAAGGCACTGATGCTACTCCTAACTAAGGCCCTGACACTACTCCTATCTCAAGCAATGACACCGTCCCTAACTTACGCCCTGACTCTACTCCTGAATCAGGCACTGACACTGGCCCTAACTTAGGCCCTGACACTACTCCTAACTAAGCAACTGATACTGTCCCTAACTAAGGCCCGGACACTACTCCTTACTCAGGCACTGACAATGTCACTAACTAAGGCCGTGACACTACTCGCAAAATAGGCACTGAGACTGTCCCGAAATATGCCCTGACAGTACTCCGAACTCAGGCACTGACACTGTCCTTAACTAAGGCCCTGATACTACTTCCACCTCAGGCACTGACACTCTCCCTAAGTAAGCCCTGACATTACTCCCAATTCCGGCATTGACACTTTCGCTAACTAAGGCCCTGAAACTACTCACAACTCAGGCCCTTACACTGTTCCTAACTACCAGTCTCAGACTACTCCTAACTCAGGCCCTGGCACTGTCCGTAACTCAGACACTGACGCTGTCCCTTAACTAAGGGTCTGACACTACTCCAACTCAGACAGTGACACTCTCCCAAATTAAGGCCTTGACACTACTCTTAACTCAGGCCCTGACACAGTCCATAATAAAGACCCTGAAACTAATCCCAACTCAGGCCCTGGCACTGTCCGTAACTAAGGGCCTGACACTACTTCCATCTCAGCAACTGACACCATCCCTAACTATGGCCCTGACACTACTCCCAAATCAGGCACTGGCGCTGTCTCTAACTAAGGCACTGGCACTACTCCCAACACCAGCACTGACACTCTCCCTAATTAAGGTCCTGACACTACTCCCAACTCAGGCACTGACACTGTTCCTAACTAAGGCCCTGACAATACTCCTAACTCAGCCACTGACACTACCGTAAATAAGGCCCTGACTCCACTCCTAACTCAGGCACTGTCACTGTCACTAAATAAGGCCATAACACTTCTCTTAACTCAACAACTGACACTCTCCATAACTAAGGCTTTGACACAATACTTAACTCATGCCCTGACACTGTCCTTAACTAAGACCCTGAGAGTACACCCAACTCAGTCACTGACACTGTTCCTAACTACGGCACAGAGACTACTGCCAATTCAGGCCCTGACACTGTCCATAACTAAGGCACTGATATTACTCCCACCTCAGGCACTGACACTGTCCCTACCTAAGGCCCTGACACTATTCCCATCTCAGCCACTGACACTGTCTCTAAGGCCCTGACATTACTCCCAACTTAGGCACTGTCACTGTCCCTAACAAAGGCCTTGACACAACTCCCAAATCAGGCACTGACACTGTCCCTAACTAAGGCCCTGACACTACTCCCAAACTAGGCACTGACATTGTCCCTAACTAAGGCCCTGACATTACTCTCAACTCAGGCACTAACACTGTCCCTAAATAAGGCCCTGAAACTATTCCTAACTGAGGCGCTGATACAATACCTAACGAAGGCACTGATGCTACTCGTAACTAAGGCCCTGACACTACTCCTATCTCAAGCAATGACACTGTCCCTAACTTAGGCCCTGACTCTACTCCTTACTCAGGCACTGACACTGGCCCTAACTTAGTCCCTGACACTACTCCTAACTAAGCAACTGACACCGTCCATAACTAAGGCCCGGACACTACTCCTTACTCAGGCACTGACACTGTCCCTAACTAAGGCCTTGACATTACTCCCAACTTAGGCACTGTCACTGTCCCTAACTAAGGCCTTGACACTACTACAATCTCAGCCACTGACACTGTCCCTAAGACCCTGACACTACCTCCAACTCAGGCACTGACACTATCCCTAACTACAGCCCTGACACTTCTCCTAACTCAGGCAGTGACACTGTCCCTTACTAATGTCCTGACACAACTCCCAACTCAGGCACTGACATTGTTCCTAACAAAGGCCCTGACACTAATCCCAACATAGGCACTGAGACTTTCCCGAAATACGCCCTGACAGTACTCCCAACTCAGGCAATGACACTGTCCCTAACTAAGGCCCTGACACTACTTCCAAACTAGGCACTGACATTGTCCCAAACTAACGCCCTGACATTACTCTCAACTCAGGCACTAACACTGTCCCTAACTAAGGACTTGACACTACTCTTAACTCAGGCCCTGGCACAGTCCCTAACAAAGGCCTGCCACTACCCCCAACTCTGGCACTGAGAGTGTCCCTAACTACGGCCATCACACTACTCCTAACTCAGGCACTGGCGCTGTCCCTAAATAAGGCCCTGACACTACTCCCAACGCAGGCACTGACGCTGTCCCTAACTAAGGCTCTGACACTACTCCCAACACAGGCATTGACACTGTCCCTAACTAAGGCCCTCACACTACTACTTACTTAGGCACTGACACGCTACCTAACTAAGGCCCTGAGACTACTTCTACCTCAGACCCTGACACTGTCCCTAACGAAGGGCCTGATACTACTCCCAACACAGGCACTGACACTCTCCCTAACTAAGGCCTTGACACTACTTTTAACTCATGCCCTGATGCTGTCCCCAAAAAAGACCCTGAGACTATTCCCAACTCAGGCACTGACACTCTCCCTAACTAAGACCCTGACACTACTCCCATCTCAGCCACTGACACTGTCCCTAATGCCCTGACACTACTTCCAACTCAGGCACTGACACTGTCCCTAACTAGGCCCTGACACTACTCCCAACTCAGGCACTGACACTGTCCCTAACTAAGGCCCTGACAGAACTCCCAACTCCGGCACTGACACTTTCTCTAACTAAGGCCCTGAAACTACTCACAACTCAGGCCCTGACACTGTTCCTAACTACCGGTCTCAGACTACTCCTAACTTAGGCCCTGACACTATTCCTAACACAGTCACTGACACTGTCCCTAACTAAGGTCCTGAGACTATTCCTAACTCAGACCCTGACACTGTCCATAACTTAGGCCATGTCACTACTCCCAACTCAGGCACTGACTCTGTTCCTAACTAAGGGTCTGACACTACTCCAAACTGAGACACTGACACGTTTCCAAATTAAGGCCTTGACACTACTCTTTTTTTTTTTTTTTTGGATGACCACAACAAAAGCAACAATGATTGCAATTACCAAACATGAAACACACTTATACTATGTCATAATATTGACATTCAGTCCAGTAATCCTCCACTGTAACAGCTCCTTTACTTTGCAGTGAAAATTGATTTGTATATTCTTTTCCTCTGAGTCCTTGTGGGATTTTTTTTTTTTTAATTCAGACAGAAAGTCACAAAAATTATACTCATCCTCATCAGTTCACTCAGTCCCATGTAATTAATTTCTTTTTTTTTTCATCTTGATCTTTTGTTAGCACTTTTATGAGTTCATCAGTTTTTCATTAGAGTTCTGAAAATGCTTATTCATTCAGTTCAGCAGTACAGTCAGTTACCAGAAACCTGTACTTGTCAGAGTCTTTTCCATGAATTTCTTGAAGATGAAACCTTTTTATAGGAACATATTTGCAAAATCATCAGAGTACACCCAGAACTGTCTGTAAATGACAAAAGACTTAAAAATGACCATGGTTAAAGATTTGATGAAAGTTCATAATAATGCAGTTGACAAGAAAATTAGTTATTTCTGAGATATACATTTTAAAGTAATAACTAGGATTATTACTTATAACATTATACCAGAACATATAAGATTTTTAGACGTTTCCTGTAATGTCTGAAACATTTATATTAACATATTTCCATACAAATACAAATATAAGATTTTTAGAAATTTCATGTAATGTCTGAAACATTTATATTAACATAGTTCCATACATATTTCCATACAAATACAAATATAAGATTTTTAGAAATTTCATGTAATGTCTGAAACATTTATATTAACATATTTCCATACATATTTCCATACAAATACAAATATAAGATTTTTAGAAATTTCATGTAATGTCTGAAACATTTATATTAACATATTTCCATACAAATAACCCAATGAAAGTTTAGTATTAGTTGTTTTGTTTGTTTTTTTATACTGCAGGTTCTTATTAGGCATCAGTTTTATACACATCAGTGTATACATGTCAATCCCAATCGCCCAATTCAGCACACCACCATCCCCACCTCATCGCAGTTTTCCCCCCTTGGTGTCCATATGTCCATTCTCTACATCTGTGTCTCAACTTCTGCCCTGCAATCTGGCTCATCTGTACCATTTTTCTAGGTTCCACATACATGCATTAATATACGATATTTGTTTTTCTCTTTCTGACTTACTTCACTCTGTATGACAGTCTCTAGATCCATCCACTTCTCAACAAATGGCTCAATTTCGTTCCTTTTTATGGCTGAGTAATATTCCATTGTATATATGTACCACAACTTCTTTATCCATTCGTCTGTTGATGGGCATTTAGGTTGCTTCCATGACCTGGCTATTGTAAATAGTGCTGCAATGAACATTCGGGTGCACGTGTCTTTTTGAATTACGGTTTTCTCTGGGTATATGCCCAGTAGTGGGATTGCTGGGCTTGACACTACTCTTAACTCAGGCCCTGACACTGTCCATAATAAAGACCCTGACAAAAATCCCAACTTAGGCACTGACAATGTCCGCAACTAAGGCCCTGACACTATTCCCATCTCAGCCACTGACACTGTCCCTAACTATGGCCCTGACACTACTCCCAATGCAAGCACTGGTGCTGTCCCTAACTAAGGCACTGGCACTACTCCCAACTCGCCCTGGCGCTGTCCCTAACTAAGGCTCTGACACTACTCCCAATTCAGGCAATGACAGTGTCCCTAACTGAGGCAATGATACTACTCCCAACTCAAGCACTAAGGCTCTGGATCATTGTGATGACAAGCGCCATGGAGCGCTGTGATGACAAGGGCCATGGAACATTTTGATGACAGTGGTCATATGGCATTTTGAATGACAGGGGCCATGAAGCATTGTGATGACAAGAGTCATGGAGACTTGTGATGACAGGGGGCATGGAGCTTTGTGATTTCACAGGCATGGAGCATTTTAGACAAGGGTCATGGAGCATTGTGATGAAAGGGGTCATGGAGACTTGTGATGATAAGGGCATGGAGCATTGTGATGACAATGGCATGTAGCATTGCGATGACCAAGGTCATGGAGCATTGTGATGACAGGGGTTATGGAGCATTGTGATGACAAGGGGGTAGAGCATTGTGATGACAGTGGTCATGGAACATTGTGACGATAAGGGCATCGAGCCGAGTTAGGGACAGTCTAGTGGCCTTGGGACTAAATTCAGTGCCTGAATTAGGCACAGCATAAGGTCTTTAGTTAGCATAAGAGGTAGGACATTAGCTCGGGACAGGGTCAGGGTAAAGGCTTGGAATCGTGTCAGGAAATGACCTAAGGATAGTGTGAAGACCTTTGTTACCGAGACTCTCAGGGACTTATTCAGAAGCAGTGTTAGGGCTTCAGGTAGGGACAGCATCAGGGCCTGACTTAGGGAGAGCGACAGGGCCTGAGTGAGGCCTAATGTCAGGCCCTTAGCTGGGGACACTGTCAGGGAATGACTTAGGAGCAGCATCAGTGCCTTTGTTGGATCAGCTTTAGGCTCCTAGGTAAAGACATGACCGGAGCCCTAGTTAGTAACAGCGTCAAGGCCTCAGTTAGGGAAAGCTTCAGGGTCTGAGTTACAGACAGCCTCAGGTCTTTACTTAAAGACAGTGACAGGGCTTTCTTCGGGACAGTGTCAGGACCTTGGTTAGAAATGAGTCAGGATATTAGCTCAGGAGAGTGTCAGGATTTTAGTTATTGCTGGCAGCAGGGCCTATATTAAGGACAGATTCTGGGCCTTTGTTAGATTCAGTGTCATGGCCTTAGTTAGGAGTAGTCAGGGCCTTAGTTAGGGAGAGCATTAGGGTTTCAGTTCGCATAAGATACAGGAGATTATCTCGGGACAGAGTCAGGTTCCAGGCCAGAGATAGTGAAAGGAAATGACCAAGGGATAACGAGAAGACCTTAGTTATTGAGAGCATCAGGGCCTTAGTTAGCAGCAGCATGAGCGCCTTAATCAGGACCAGTGCCAGGGCTTGATGTATGGACAGCATCAGAGCCTAACTAAGGTACAGCAACAGGGCCTAAGTGAGGCCTATCTTTAGGGCCTGAGTAAGGGACAGTATCCGGGCATGACTTAGCAGCAGCATAAAGGCCTCTGTAGGATCAGCATTAAGGTCTTCGTTAAAGCTATTATCAGGGCCTCCGTTAGGGATAGCCTCAAGGCCTCATTTAGGGACAGCGTCAGGGCTTACTTTGGGAAAGTTTCAGGACCTTGGTGAGACATGGGTCAGGCTATTAACTCAGGATAATATCAGGTGTTCAGATATTGACGGCAGCAGGGCCTTAGTTAGAGGCAGTGTCAGGGCCTAAGTTAGGACTAGCATCAGAGCCTTTGTTAGGTACAGTGTCAGTGACTGAGTTAGGTGTAGTGTCAGAGCCTTAGTTAGGGACAGTGTCAGGGCCTGCATTAGGACGAGCCTCCAGGCCTCAGTTAGGGACAGGTTCACGGCCTCGGACCTAAATTCAGGGCCTCATTTAGGGACAGAATCAGGGATTTAGCTAGCATAAGGGGATCTACAGCTGAAAGCAACCTGAACACCACCACAAGCAGATGCAGAAGTGAACCATGCACGCTCCTATGAAGGAAGATTCCACAGCAGTTGAGTACATTTTGTTTAAAGTTAGTAACACTATAAAAACTACGTTTTGAAGAAAACTATATTCAGAAGATGATACAATCTCGTTCTAAAGAATCTCTTTAGCTAATCTCGACAGTAGCTAAAGAGAAGGTTAGGTTAAGGTCTAGGGAGAGTGTCAGGAAATGACCTAGGGATAGTGTCAAGACCTTAGTTACTTAGCACATCAGGACCTAATTTAGGAGCAGTGAGTGTCAGGGCTTCGGGTAGGAACAGCGTCAGAGCCTGACTTAGGGAGTGGGACAGGGCCTGAGTGAGGCCTAGCGTCAGGGCCTTAGCTAGAGACAGTGTCAGGGCATGACTTAGGAGCAGCCTAAGAGCCACGGTAGGATCAGCCTCAGGGGCTACGTTAAAGATATTATCAGGGCCTCTGTTAGGGACAGCCTCAAGGCCTCATTTAGAGACAGCATCAGGGCTTCCTTAGGGACAGTTTCAGGACCTTGGTAAGAGATGGGTCAAGAAATTAGCTCAGGATAGTGTCAGGACTTTAGATATTGACGGCCGCAGGGCCTTAGTTAGGGACAGTGTCAGGCCCTGAATTAGGACGAAAATCGAGGCCTTAGGTACGGACAGGGTCACAGCCTCGAGAGTAATTTTAGGCCCTTAGTTAAGGACAGCAGCAGGGCTGTAGTTAGCATAAGAGGCACGACATTTGCTAGGGACAGGCTCAGGTTATGGTCTAGGGAGAGTGTCAGGAAAGGACCTAAGCATAGTGTCAAAACCTTAGTTACTGAGAGTATCAGATCCTTATTTAGAACCAGTGTCAGGGCTTCAGGTAGGGACAGCATCAGAGCCTGACTTAGGGAGAGCGACAGGGCCTGAGTGAGGCCTAGCGTCAGGCCCTTAGCTGAGGACACTGTCAGGGCATGACTGAGGAACAGAATCAGCGCCTCTGTTGGATCAGCCTTAGCGTCTTTGTTACAGACATGATCAGGGCCTGACTTAGTCACAGCTTCAAGGCCTCACTTAGGGAAAGCTTCAGGGCCTGAGTTAGGGACAGCCTCAGTTCTTAACATAGGGACAGCGACAGGGCTTTCTTAGGGACAGTGTCAGGACCTTGGTTAGAAATATGTCAGGATATTAACTCAGGCTAGTGTCCAGTTTTTAGTTATTGCTGACAGCGGGGCCTATATTAGGGGCAAATTCTGAGCCTTACTTCGAGACAGTGTCAGGGCCTGAGTTAGGACTAGCATCAGAGCCCTTGTAAAGTACAGTGTCAGGGAGTGAGTTAGGTGTAGTGTCAGGGCTTTAGTTTGGGACAGTGTCAGCGCCTCAGTTAGGATGAGCCTCCAACCTCAGTTAGGGACAGCTTGACGGCCTCGGGACTAATTTCAGGCTCTTAGTTCGAGACAGCATCAGGGATTTAGTTAGCATAAGAGGCTCGACAATAGCTAAAGACAAGTTTAGGTTAAGATCTAGGGATAGTGTCAGGAAATGACCTAGGGGTAGTGTCAAGACCATAGCTAATTAGAGCATCAGTGCCTAATTTAGGCCCAGTGTCAGGGCTTCAGGTAGGGACAGAGTCTTAGCCTGACTTAGGGAGAGCGACAGGGCCTGAGTGATGCCTAGAGTCAGGGCCTTAGCTACGGACAGCGTCAGGGCATGACATAGGATCAACTTAAGGGTCTTTGTAAGATCAGCATTAGAGTTTCGTTCAAGACATTATCAGGACCTCTGTGAGGGACAGCCTCAGGGCCTCACTTAGGGACAGTGTCAGGGCTAACTTTGGGAGAGTTTCAGGACCTTGGTAAGACATGGGTCAGGATATTAGCTCAGGATAATGTCAGGACTTTAGATATTGATGGCAGCAGCGCCTACGTTAGGAAAAGTTTCAAGGCGTTAGTTAGGAGTAGCGGGCCTCTGATAGGTCCAGTGTCAGATCCTCAGTTAGCAATAGTGTTAGGGCCTTAGTTAGGGACAGTGTCAGGGCCGGATGTAGGGCGAGCATCTAGGCCTTCGTTCGGGACAGTTTCATGGTCTTGGGACTAAATTCAGTGCCTGAGGTAGGCACAGCCTAAGGGCTTCAGTTAGCATAAGAGGCAGGACATTAGCTAGTGACCGTGTCAGTTTAACATCTAGGGATAGTGTCAGGAAATGACCTAAGGATAGTGTGAAGACCTTTGTTACGGAGACTCTCAGGGCCTTATTCAGAAGCAGTGTTAGGGCTTCAGGTAGGGACAGCATCAGAGCCTGACTTAGGGAGAGCGTTAGGGTCTGAGTGAGGCCTAGCATCAGACACTTAGTGGGGGACACTATCGGGGCATGACTTAGGAGCAGCATCAGGGCCTCTGTTGGATCAGCCTTAGGGTCTTAGTTAAAGACATGATCAGGGTCTGAGTTAGTCACAGCATCAAGGCCTGAGTTAGTTAGGGAAAGCTTCAGGGCCTCACTTAGGGACAGCGTCAGGGCTTACTTTGGGACAGTTTCAGGACCTTGGTAAGACATGGGACAGGTTTTTAGCTCCGGATAATGTCAGGACTTTCGATGTTGATGGCAGCAGCCCTTAGTTAGAGACAGTGTCAGGCCCTGAGTTACGACTAGCATCAGAGCCTTTGTTAGATACAATGTACGGGACTGAATTAGGAGTAGAGTCAGGGCCTTAGTTAGTGACAGTGTCAGGGCCTGACTTAGGGAGAGCGACAGGGCCTGAGTGAGGCTTAGCATCAGGCCCTTAGCTGGGCACACTGTCAGGGCATGACTTTGGAGCAGCATCAGCGTCTTTGCTGGATCAGCATTAAGGTCTTCGTTAGGTACATGATCAGGGCCTGAATTAGTCACAGCTTCAAGGCTTCACTTAAGGAAAGCTTCAGGGCCTGAGTTAGGGACAGCCTCAGGTCTTCACTTAGGGACAGCGTCAGGGCTTACTTTGGGACAGTTTCAGGACCTTGGAAAGACATAGGTCACGATAGTAGCTCAGGATAATGTCAGGACTTGTGATAGTGATGGCAGCAGGGCCTTAGTTACAGACGGTTTCAGGGCCTGAGTTAGGCCTCGCATCAGAGACTTTGTTAGGTACAGTGGAAGGGACTGAGTTAGGAGTAGTGTCAGGGCCTTGCTTAGGGACAGTGTCAGGGTCTGATTTAGGTGTACTGTCTGAGACCTAGTTAGGGACAGTGCTAGGGCCTGAGTTAGGATTAGTGTCAAGGCCTTAATTAGGACCAATTTCAGGGCCTTAGTTTGGACTAGCATCAGAGCCATTGTTAGGAATCGTATGAGGGCCTGAGTTAGGCATACTATCAGGGCCTTAGTTAAGGCCAGTTTTAGGGCCTGAGTTAGGATTAGTGTCAAGGCCTTATTTAGGACCAATTTTAGGGCTTTAGTTTGGACTAACAACAAAGCCTTTGTTAGGTATCATGTCGGGGCCTCAGTTAGGTGTAGTGTCAGGGCCATTGTTAGGGACAGTATCAGGGCCTGACTTAGGAGAAGTTCAGGGCCTTAGCCAGGGAAAGTGTCAGGGCCTTAGTTAGGGACATTATCAGGGCCTGAATTAGCAGTAGTGTCAAAAGTCCTTAGTGAGGAGAGTAAGGAGTAAGTCAGGACTCAGGCCCTGACACTGTTCTTAAATAAGGCCCTGACATTCCCTGTAACACAGGTCCTGATCTGATTCCTATCATAGGCGCTGATGTTATTTACTTAACTAAGGCCCTGACACTGGTCCTAACTAAAGCTGTGACACTACTCTTAACTCAGGCCCTGACACTGTCCCTAACAAAGCCTCTGACACTACTCCTAAATCAGGCACTGACACTGTCCCTAACTAAGGCCCTGACATACACCTAACTCAGGGCCTGACACTGTCTCTAACTAAGGCCCTGATATGACTCCAAACTCAGCACTGACACTGTCACTAACTAAGGCCCTGACACTATTCATAGCTCACGCCCTAACACAACTCCTAAATCATGCCCTGACAATGTCCCTAACTAAGACCCTGACACTATTCCTAACTCAGGCGCTGACACAATACTTAAGGAAGGCCCTGACATTACTCCTAACTCAGGCCCTGAAAAGGTCCCTAACTAAGGCCGACACAACTCCTAACCCAGGCACTAACACTGTCCCTAAATAAGGCCCTGAAAGTAATCCTAACTGAGGCGCTGATACAATACCTAACGAAGGCACTGATGCTACTCCTAACTAAGGCCCTGACACTACTCCTATCTCAAGCAATGACACCGTCCCTAACTTACGCCCTGACTCTACTCCTGAATCAGGCACTGACACTGGCCCTAACTTAGGCCCTGACACTACTCCTAACTAAGCAACTGATACTGTCCCTAACTAAGGCCCGGACACTACTCCTTACTCAGGCACTGACAATGTCACTAACTAAGGCCGTGACACTACTCGCAAAATAGGCACTGAGACTGTCCCGAAATATGCCCTGACAGTACTCCGAACTCAGGCACTGACACTGTCCTTAACTAAGGCCCTGATACTACTTCCACCTCAGGCACTGACACTCTCCCTACGTAAGCCCTGACATTACTCCCAATTCCGGCATTGACACTTTCGCTAACTAAGGCCCTGAAACTACTCACAACTCAGGCCCTTACACTGTTCCTAACTACCAGTCTCAGACTACTCCTAACTCAGGCCCTGGCACTGTCCGTAACTCAGACACTGACGCTGTCCCTTAACTAAGGGTCTGACACTACTCCAACTCAGACAGTGACACTCTCCCAAATTAAGGCCTTGACACTACTCTTAACTCAGGCCCTGACACAGTCCATAATAAAGACCCTGAAACTAATCCCAACTCAGGCCCTGGCACTGTCCGTAACTAAGGGCCTGACACTACTTCCATCTCAGCAACTGACACCATCCCTAACTATGGCCCTGACACTACTCCCAAATCAGGCACTGGCGCTGT
The DNA here is from genome assembly GCF_949987535.1 of Balaenoptera acutorostrata. Lineage (NCBI taxonomy): Eukaryota > Metazoa > Chordata > Mammalia > Artiodactyla > Balaenopteridae > Balaenoptera > Balaenoptera acutorostrata. The sequence continues at coordinate 844,326 of NW_026646170.1, forward strand.
CTCTAACTAAGGCACTGGCACTACTCCCAACACCAGCACTGACACTCTCCCTAATTAAGGTCCTGACACTACTCCCAACTCAGGCACTGACACTGTTCCTAACTAAGGCCCTGACAATACTCCTAACTCAGCCACTGACACTACCGTAAATAAGGCCCTGACTCCACTCCTAACTCAGGCACTGTCACTGTCACTAAATAAGGCCATAACACTTCTCTTAACTCAACAACTGACACTCTCCATAACTAAGGCTTTGACACAATACTTAACTCATGCCCTGACACTGTCCTTAACTAAGACCCTGAGAGTACACCCAACTCAGTCACTGACACTGTTCCTAACTACGGCACAGAGACTACTGCCAATTCAGGCCCTGACACTGTCCATAACTAAGGCACTGATATTACTCCCACCTCAGGCACTGACACTGTCCCTACCTAAGGCCCTGACACTATTCCCATCTCAGCCACTGACACTGTCTCTAAGGCCCTGACATTACTCCCAACTTAGGCACTGTCACTGTCCCTAACAAAGGCCTTGACACAACTCCCAAATCAGGCACTGACACTGTCCCTAACTAAGGCCCTGACACTACTCCCAAACTAGGCACTGACATTGTCCCTAACTAAGGCCCTGACATTACTCTCAACTCAGGCACTAACACTGTCCCTAAATAAGGCCCTGAAACTATTCCTAACTGAGGCGCTGATACAATACCTAACGAAGGCACTGATGCTACTCGTAACTAAGGCCCTGACACTACTCCTATCTCAAGCAATGACACTGTCCCTAACTTAGGCCCTGACTCTACTCCTTACTCAGGCACTGACACTGGCCCTAACTTAGTCCCTGACACTACTCCTAACTAAGCAACTGACACCGTCCATAACTAAGGCCCGGACACTACTCCTTACTCAGGCACTGACACTGTCCCTAACTAAGGCCTTGACATTACTCCCAACTTAGGCACTGTCACTGTCCCTAACTAAGGCCTTGACACTACTACAATCTCAGCCACTGACACTGTCCCTAAGACCCTGACACTACCTCCAACTCAGGCACTGACACTATCCCTAACTACAGCCCTGACACTTCTCCTAACTCAGGCAGTGACACTGTCCCTTACTAATGTCCTGACACAACTCCCAACTCAGGCACTGACATTGTTCCTAACAAAGGCCCTGACACTAATCCCAACATAGGCACTGAGACTTTCCCGAAATACGCCCTGACAGTACTCCCAACTCAGGCAATGACACTGTCCCTAACTAAGGCCCTGACACTACTTCCAAACTAGGCACTGACATTGTCCCAAACTAACGCCCTGACATTACTCTCAACTCAGGCACTAACACTGTCCCTAACTAAGGACTTGACACTACTCTTAACTCAGGCCCTGGCACAGTCCCTAACAAAGGCCTGCCACTACCCCCAACTCTGGCACTGAGAGTGTCCCTAACTACGGCCATCACACTACTCCTAACTCAGGCACTGGCGCTGTCCCTAAATAAGGCCCTGACACTACTCCCAACGCAGGCACTGACGCTGTCCCTAACTAAGGCTCTGACACTACTCCCAACACAGGCATTGACACTGTCCCTAACTAAGGCCCTCACACTACTACTTACTTAGGCACTGACACGCTACCTAACTAAGGCCCTGAGACTACTTCTACCTCAGACCCTGACACTGTCCCTAACGAAGGGCCTGATACTACTCCCAACACAGGCACTGACACTCTCCCTAACTAAGGCCTTGACACTACTTTTAACTCATGCCCTGATGCTGTCCCCAAAAAAGACCCTGAGACTATTCCCAACTCAGGCACTGACACTCTCCCTAACTAAGACCCTGACACTACTCCCATCTCAGCCACTGACACTGTCCCTAATGCCCTGACACTACTTCCAACTCAGGCACTGACACTGTCCCTAACTAGGCCCTGACACTACTCCCAACTCAGGCACTGACACTGTCCCTAACTAAGGCCCTGACAGAACTCCCAACTCCGGCACTGACACTTTCTCTAACTAAGGCCCTGAAACTACTCACAACTCAGGCCCTGACACTGTTCCTAACTACCGGTCTCAGACTACTCCTAACTTAGGCCCTGACACTATTCCTAACACAGTCACTGACACTGTCCCTAACTAAGGTCCTGAGACTATTCCTAACTCAGACCCTGACACTGTCCATAACTTAGGCCATGTCACTACTCCCAACTCAGGCACTGACTCTGTTCCTAACTAAGGGTCTGACACTACTCCAAACTGAGACACTGACACGTTTCCAAATTAAGGCCTTGACACTACTCTTTTTTTTTTTTTTTTGGATGACCACAACAAAAGCAACAATGATTGCAATTACCAAACATGAAACACACTTATACTATGTCATAATATTGACATTCAGTCCAGTAATCCTCCACTGTAACAGCTCCTTTACTTTGCAGTGAAAATTGATTTGTATATTCTTTTCCTCTGAGTCCTTGTGGGATTTTTTTTTTTTTTAATTCAGACAGAAAGTCACAAAAATTATACTCATCCTCATCAGTTCACTCAGTCCCATGTAATTAATTTCTTTTTTTTTTCATCTTGATCTTTTGTTAGCACTTTTATGAGTTCATCAGTTTTTCATTAGAGTTCTGAAAATGCTTATTCATTCAGTTCAGCAGTACAGTCAGTTACCAGAAACCTGTACTTGTCAGAGTCTTTTCCATGAATTTCTTGAAGATGAAACCTTTTTATAGGAACATATTTGCAAAATCATCAGAGTACACCCAGAACTGTCTGTAAATGACAAAAGACTTAAAAATGACCATGGTTAAAGATTTGATGAAAGTTCATAATAATGCAGTTGACAAGAAAATTAGTTATTTCTGAGATATACATTTTAAAGTAATAACTAGGATTATTACTTATAACATTATACCAGAACATATAAGATTTTTAGACGTTTCCTGTAATGTCTGAAACATTTATATTAACATATTTCCATACAAATACAAATATAAGATTTTTAGAAATTTCATGTAATGTCTGAAACATTTATATTAACATAGTTCCATACATATTTCCATACAAATACAAATATAAGATTTTTAGAAATTTCATGTAATGTCTGAAACATTTATATTAACATAGTTCCATACATATTTCCATACAAATACAAATATAAGATTTTTAGAAATTTCATGTAATGTCTGAAACATTTATATTAACATATTTCCATACAAATAACCCAATGAAAGTTTAGTATTAGTTGTTTTGTTTGTTTTTTTATACTGCAGGTTCTTATTAGGCATCAGTTTTATACACATCAGTGTATACATGTCAATCCCAATCGCCCAATTCAGCACACCACCATCCCCACCTCATCGCAGTTTTCCCCCCTTGGTGTCCATATGTCCATTCTCTACATCTGTGTCTCAACTTCTGCCCTGCAATCTGGCTCATCTGTACCATTTTTCTAGGTTCCACATACATGCATTAATATACGATATTTGTTTTTCTCTTTCTGACTTACTTCACTCTGTATGACAGTCTCTAGATCCATCCACTTCTCAACAAATGGCTCAATTTCGTTCCTTTTTATGGCTGAGTAATATTCCATTGTATATATGTACCACAACTTCTTTATCCATTCGTCTGTTGATGGGCATTTAGGTTGCTTCCATGACCTGGCTATTGTAAATAGTGCTGCAATGAACATTCGGGTGCACGTGTCTTTTTGAATTACGGTTTTCTCTGGGTATATGCCCAGTAGTGGGATTGCTGGGCTTGACACTACTCTTAACTCAGGCCCTGACACTGTCCATAATAAAGACCCTGACAAAAATCCCAACTTAGGCACTGACAATGTCCGCAACTAAGGCCCTGACACTATTCCCATCTCAGCCACTGACACTGTCCCTAACTATGGCCCTGACACTACTCCCAATGCAAGCACTGGTGTTGTCCCTAACTAAGGCACTGGCACTACTCCCAACTCGCCCTGGCGCTGTCCCTAACTAAGGCTCTGACACTACTCCCAATTCAGGCAATGACAGTGTCCCTAACTGAGGCAATGATACTACTCCCAACTCAAGCACTAAGGCTCTGGATCATTGTGATGACAAGCGCCATGGAGCGCTGTGATGACAAGGGCCATGGAACATTTTGATGACAGTGGTCATATGGCATTTTGAATGACAGGGGCCATGAAGCATTGTGATGACAAGAGTCATGGAGACTTGTGATGACAGGGGGCATGGAGCTTTGTGATTTCACAGGCATGGAGCATTTTAGACAAGGGTCATGGAGCATTGTGATGAAAGGGGTCATGGAGACTTGTGATGATAAGGGCATGGAGCATTGTGATGACAATGGCATGTAGCATTGCGATGACCAAGGTCATGGAGCATTGTGATGACAGGGGTTATGGAGCATTGTGATGACAAGGGGGTAGAGCATTGTGATGACAGTGGTCATGGAACATTGTGACGATAAGGGCATCGAGCCGAGTTAGGGACAGTCTAGTGGCCTTGGGACTAAATTCAGTGCCTGAATTAGGCACAGCATAAGGTCTTTAGTTAGCATAAGAGGTAGGACATTAGCTCGGGACAGGGTCAGGGTAAAGGCTTGGAATCGTGTCAGGAAATGACCTAAGGATAGTGTGAAGACCTTTGTTACCGAGACTCTCAGGGACTTATTCAGAAGCAGTGTTAGGGCTTCAGGTAGGGACAGCATCAGGGCCTGACTTAGGGAGAGCGACAGGGCCTGAGTGAGGCCTAATGTCAGGCCCTTAGCTGGGGACACTGTCAGGGAATGACTTAGGAGCAGCATCAGTGCCTTTGTTGGATCAGCTTTAGGCTCCTAGGTAAAGACATGACCGGAGCCCTAGTTAGTAACAGCGTCAAGGCCTCAGTTAGGGAAAGCTTCAGGGTCTGAGTTACAGACAGCCTCAGGTCTTTACTTAAAGACAGTGACAGGGCTTTCTTCGGGACAGTGTCAGGACCTTGGTTAGAAATGAGTCAGGATATTAGCTCAGGAGAGTGTCAGGATTTTAGTTATTGCTGGCAGCAGGGCCTATATTAAGGACAGATTCTGGGCCTTTGTTAGATTCAGTGTCATGGCCTTAGTTAGGAGTAGTCAGGGCCTTAGTTAGGGAGAGCATTAGGGTTTCAGTTCGCATAAGATACAGGAGATTATCTCGGGACAGAGTCAGGTTCCAGGCCAGAGATAGTGAAAGGAAATGACCAAGGGATAACGAGAAGACCTTAGTTATTGAGAGCATCAGGGCCTTAGTTAGCAGCAGCATGAGCGCCTTAATCAGGACCAGTGCCAGGGCTTGATGTATGGACAGCATCAGAGCCTAACTAAGGTACAGCAACAGGGCCTAAGTGAGGCCTATCTTTAGGGCCTGAGTAAGGGACAGTATCCGGGCATGACTTAGGAGCAGCATAAAGGCCTCTGTAGGATCAGCATTAAGGTCTTCGTTAAAGCTATTATCAGGGCCTCCGTTAGGGATAGCCTCAAGGCCTCATTTAGGGACAGCGTCAGGGCTTACTTTGGGAAAGTTTCAGGACCTTGGTGAGACATGGGTCAGGCTATTAACTCAGGATAATATCAGGTGTTCAGATATTGACGGCAGCAGGGCCTTAGTTAGAGGCAGTGTCAGGGCCTAAGTTAGGACTAGCATCAGAGCCTTTGTTAGGTACAGTGTCAGTGACTGAGTTAGGTGTAGTGTCAGAGCCTTAGTTAGGGACAGTGTCAGGGCCTGCATTAGGACGAGCCTCCAGGCCTCAGTTAGGGACAGGTTCACGGCCTCGGACCTAAATTCAGGGCCTCATTTAGGGACAGAATCAGGGATTTAGCTAGCATAAGGGGATCTACAGCTGAAAGCAACCTGAACACCACCACAAGCAGATGCAGAAGTGAACCATGCACGCTCCTATGAAGGAAGATTCCACAGCAGTTGAGTACATTTTGTTTAAAGTTAGTAACACTATAAAAACTACGTTTTGAAGAAAACTATATTCAGAAGATGATACAATCTCGTTCTAAAGAATCTCTTTAGCTAATCTCGACAGTAGCTAAAGAGAAGGTTAGGTTAAGGTCTAGGGAGAGTGTCAGGAAATGACCTAGGGATAGTGTCAAGACCTTAGTTACTTAGCACATCAGGACCTAATTTAGGAGCAGTGAGTGTCAGGGCTTCGGGTAGGAACAGCGTCAGAGCCTGACTTAGGGAGTGGGACAGGGCCTGAGTGAGGCCTAGCGTCAGGGCCTTAGCTAGAGACAGTGTCAGGGCATGACTTAGGAGCAGCCTAAGAGCCACGGTAGGATCAGCCTCAGGGGCTATGTTAAAGATATTATCAGGGCCTCTGTTAGGGACAGCCTCAAGGCCTCATTTAGAGACAGCATCAGGGCTTCCTTAGGGACAGTTTCAGGACCTTGGTAAGAGATGGGTCAAGAAATTAGCTCAGGATAGTGTCAGGACTTTAGATATTGACGGCCGCAGGGCCTTAGTTAGGGACAGTGTCAGGCCCTGAATTAGGACGAAAATCGAGGCCTTAGGTACGGACAGGGTCACAGCCTCGAGAGTAATTTTAGGCCCTTAGTTAAGGACAGCAGCAGGGCTGTAGTTAGCATAAGAGGCACGACATTTGCTAGGGACAGGCTCAGGTTATGGTCTAGGGAGAGTGTCAGGAAAGGACCTAAGCATAGTGTCAAAACCTTAGTTACTGAGAGTATCAGATCCTTATTTAGAACCAGTGTCAGGGCTTCAGGTAGGGACAGCATCAGAGCCTGACTTAGGGAGAGCGACAGGGCCTGAGTGAGGCCTAGCGTCAGGCCCTTAGCTGAGGACACTGTCAGGGCATGACTGAGGAACAGAATCAGCGCCTCTGTTGGATCAGCCTTAGCGTCTTTGTTACAGACATGATCAGGGCCTGACTTAGTCACAGCTTCAAGGCCTCACTTAGGGAAAGCTTCAGGGCCTGAGTTAGGGACAGCCTCAGTTCTTAACATAGGGACAGCGACAGGGCTTTCTTAGGGACAGTGTCAGGACCTTGGTTAGAAATATGTCAGGATATTAACTCAGGCTAGTGTCCAGTTTTTAGTTATTGCTGACAGCGGGGCCTATATTAGGGGCAAATTCTGAGCCTTACTTAGAGACAGTGTCAGGGCCTGAGTTAGGACTAGCATCAGAGCCCTTGTAAAGTACAGTGTCAGGGAGTGAGTTAGGTGTAGTGTCAGGGCTTTAGTTTGGGACAGTGTCAGCGCCTCAGTTTGGATGAGCCTCCAACCTCACTTAGGGACAGCTTGACGGCCTCGGGACTAATTTCAGGCTCTTAGTTCGAGACAGCATCAGGGATTTAGTTAGCATAAGAGGCTCGACAATAGCTAAAGACAAGTTTAGGTTAAGATCTAGGGATAGTGTCAGGAAATGACCTAGGGGTAGTGTCAAGACCATAGCTAATTAGAGCATCAGTGCCTAATTTAGGCCCAGTGTCAGGGCTTCAGGTAGGGACAGAGTCTTAGCCTGACTTAGGGAGAGCGACAGGGCCTGAGTGATGCCTAGAGTCAGGGCCTTAGCTACGGACAGCGTCAGGGCATGACATAGGATCAACTTAAGGGTCTTTGTAAGATCAGCATTAGAGTTTCGTTCAAGACATTATCAGGACCTCTGTGAGGGACAGCCTCAGGGCCTCACTTAGGGACAGTGTCAGGGCTAACTTTGGGAGAGTTTCAGGACCTTGGTAAGACATGGGTCAGGATATTAGCTCAGGATAATGTCAGGACTTTAGATATTGATGGCAGCAGCGCCTACGTTAGGAAAAGTTTCAAGGCGTTAGTTAGGAGTAGCGGGCCTCTGATAGGTCCAGTGTCAGATCCTCAGTTAGCAATAGTGTTAGGGCCTTAGTTAGGGACAGTGTCAGGGCCGGATGTAGGGCGAGCATCTAGGCCTTCGTTCGGGACAGTTTCATGGTCTTGGGACTAAATTCAGTGCCTGAGGTAGGCACAGCCTAAGGGCTTCAGTTAGCATAAGAGGCAGGACATTAGCTAGTGACCGTGTCAGTTTAACATCTAGGGATAGTGTCAGGAAATGACCTAAGGATAGTGTGAAGACCTTTGTTACGGAGACTCTCAGGGCCTTATTCAGAAGCAGTGTTAGGGCTTCAGGTAGGGACAGCATCAGAGCCTGACTTAGGGAGAGCGTTAGGGTCTGAGTGAGGCCTAGCATCAGACACTTAGTGGGGGACACTATCGGGGCATGACTTAGGAGCAGCATCAGGGCCTCTGTTGGATCAGCCTTAGGGTCTTAGTTAAAGACATGATCAGGGTCTGAGTTAGTCACAGCATCAAGGCCTGAGTTAGTTAGGGAAAGCTTCAGGGCCTCACTTAGGGACAGCGTCAGGGCTTACTTTGGGACAGTTTCAGGACCTTGGTAAGACATGGGACAGGTTTTTAGCTCCGGATAATGTCAGGACTTTCGATGTTGATGGCAGCAGCCCTTAGTTAGAGACAGTGTCAGGCCCTGAGTTACGACTAGCATCAGAGCCTTTGTTAGATACAATGTACGGGACTGAATTAGGAGTAGAGTCAGGGCCTTAGTTAGTGACAGTGTCAGGGCCTGACTTAGGGAGAGCGACAGGGCCTGAGTGAGGCTTAGCATCAGGCCCTTAGCTGGGCACACTGTCAGGGCATGACTTTGGAGCAGCATCAGCGTCTTTGCTGGATCAGCATTAAGGTCTTCGTTAGGTACATGATCAGGGCCTGAATTAGTCACAGCTTCAAGGCTTCACTTAAGGAAAGCTTCAGGGCCTGAGTTAGGGACAGCCTCAGGTCTTCACTTAGGGACAGCGTCAGGGCTTACTTTGGGACAGTTTCAGGACCTTGGAAAGACATAGGTCACGATAGTAGCTCAGGATAATGTCAGGACTTGTGATAGTGATGGCAGCAGGGCCTTAGTTACAGACGGTTTCAGGGCCTGAGTTAGGCCTCGCATCAGAGACTTTGTTAGGTACAGTGGAAGGGACTGAGTTAGGAGTAGTGTCAGGGCCTTGCTTAGGGACAGTGTCAGGGTCTGATTTAGGTGTACTGTCTGAGACCTAGTTAGGGACAGTGCTAGGGCCTGAGTTAGGATTAGTGTCAAGGCCTTAATTAGGACCAATTTCAGGGCCTTAGTTTGGACTAGCATCAGAGCCATTGTTAGGAATCGTATGAGGGCCTGAGTTAGGCATACTATCAGGGCCTTAGTTAAGGCCAGTTTTAGGGCCTGAGTTAGGATTAGTGTCAAGGCCTTATTTAGGACCAATTTTAGGGCTTTAGTTTGGACTAACAACAAAGCCTTTGTTAGGTATCATGTCGGGGCCTCAGTTAGGTGTAGTGTCAGGGCCATTGTTAGGGACAGTATCAGGGCCTGACTTAGGAGAAGTTCAGGGCCTTAGCCAGGGAAAGTGTCAGGGCCTTAGTTAGGGACATTATCAGGGCCTGAATTAGCAGTAGTGTCAAAAGTCCTTAGTGAGGAGAGTAAGGAGTAAGTCAGGACTCAGGCCCTGACACTGTTCTTAAATAAGGCCCTGACATTCCCTGTAACACAGGTCCTGATCTGATTCCTATCATAGGCGCTGATGTTATTTACTTAACTAAGGCCCTGACACTGGTCCTAACTAAAGCTGTGACACTACTCTTAACTCAGGCCCTGACACTGTCCCTAACAAAGCCTCTGACACTACTCCTAAATCAGGCACTGACACTGTCCCTAACTAAGGCCCTGACATACACCTAACTCAGGGCCTGACACTGTCTCTAACTAAGGCCCTGATATGACTCCAAACTCAGCACTGACACTGTCACTAACTAAGGCCCTGACACTATTCATAGCTCACGCCCTAACACAACTCCTAAATCATGCCCTGACAATGTCCCTAACTAAGACCCTGACACTATTCCTAACTCAGGCGCTGACACAATACTTAAGGAAGGCCCTGACATTACTCCTAACTCAGGCCCTGAAAAGGTCCCTAACTAAGGCCGACACAACTCCTAACCCAGGCACTAACACTGTCCCTAAATAAGGCCCTGAAAGTAATCCTAACTGAGGCGCTGATACAATACCTAACGAAGGCACTGATGCTACTCCTAACTAAGGCCCTGACACTACTCCTATCTCAAGCAATGACACCGTCCCTAACTTACGCCCTGACTCTACTCCTGAATCAGGCACTGACACTGGCCCTAACTTAGGCCCTGACACTACTCCTAACTAAGCAACTGATACTGTCCCTAACTAAGGCCCGGACACTACTCCTTACTCAGGCACTGACAATGTCACTAACTAAGGCCGTGACACTACTCGCAAAATAGGCACTGAGACTGTCCCGAAATATGCCCTGACAGTACTCCGAACTCAGGCACTGACACTGTCCTTAACTAAGGCCCTGATACTACTTCCACCTCAGGCACTGACACTCTCCCTACGTAAGCCCTGACATTACTCCCAATTCCGGCATTGACACTTTCGCTAACTAAGGCCCTGAAACTACTCACAACTCAGGCCCTTACACTGTTCCTAACTACCAGTCTCAGACTACTCCTAACTCAGGCCCTGGCACTGTCCGTAACTCAGACACTGACGCTGTCCCTTAACTAAGGGTCTGACACTACTCCAACTCAGACAGTGACACTCTCCCAAATTAAGGCCTTGACACTACTCTTAACTCAGGCCCTGACACAGTCCATAATAAAGACCCTGAAACTAATCCCAACTCAGGCCCTGGCACTGTCCGTAACTAAGGGCCTGACACTACTTCCATCTCAGCAACTGACACCATCCCTAACTATGGCCCTGACACTACTCCCAAATCAGGCACTGGCGCTGTCTCTAACTAAGGCACTGGCACTACTCCCAACACCAGCACTGACACTCTCCCTAATTAAGGTCCTGACACTACTCCCAACTCAGGCACTGACACTGTTCCTAACTAAGGCCCTGACAATACTCCTAACTCAGCCACTGACACTACCGTAAATAAGGCCCTGACTCCACTCCTAACTCAGGCACTGTCACTGTCACTAAATAAGGCCATAACACTTCTCTTAACTCAACAACTGACACTCTCCATAACTAAGGCTTTGACACAATACTTAACTCATGCCCTGACACTGTCCTTAACTAAGACCCTGAGAGTACACCCAACTCAGTCACTGACACTGTTCCTAACTACGGCACAGAGACTACTGCCAATTCAGGCCCTGACACTGTCCATAACTAAGGCACTGATATTACTCCCACCTCAGGCACTGACACTGTCCCTACCTAAGGCCCTGACACTATTCCCATCTCAGCCACTGACACTGTCTCTAAGGCCCTGACATTACTCCCAACTTAGGCACTGTCACTGTCCCTAACAAAGGCCTTGACACAACTCCCAAATCAGGCACTGACACTGTCCCTAACTAAGGCCCTGACACTACTCCCAAACTAGGCACTGACATTGTCCCTAACTAAGGCCCTGACATTACTCTCAACTCAGGCACTAACACTGTCCCTAAATAAGGCCCTGAAACTATTCCTAACTGAGGCGCTGATACAATACCTAACGAAGGCACTGATGCTACTCGTAACTAAGGCCCTGACACTACTCCTATCTCAAGCAATGACACTGTCCCTAACTTAGGCCCTGACTCTACTCCTTACTCAGGCACTGACACTGGCCCTAACTTAGTCCCTGACACTACTCCTAACTAAGCAACTGACACCGTCCATAACTAAGGCCCGGACACTACTCCTTACTCAGGCACTGACACTGTCCCTAACTAAGGCCTTGACATTACTCCCAACTTAGGCACTGTCACTGTCCCTAACTAAGGCCTTGACACTACTACAATCTCAGCCACTGACACTGTCCCTAAGACCCTGACACTACCTCCAACTCAGGCACTGACACTATCCCTAACTACAGCCCTGACACTTCTCCTAACTCAGGCAGTGACACTGTCCCTTACTAATGTCCTGACACAACTCCCAACTCAGGCACTGACATTGTTCCTAACAAAGGCCCTGACACTAATCCCAACATAGGCACTGAGACTTTCCCGAAATACGCCCTGACAGTACTCCCAACTCAGGCAATGACACTGTCCCTAACTAAGGCCCTGACACTACTTCCAAACTAGGCACTGACATTGTCCCAAACTAACGCCCTGACATTACTCTCAACTCAGGCACTAACACTGTCCCTAACTAAGGACTTGACACTACTCTTAACTCAGGCCCTGGCACAGTCCCTAACAAAGGCCTGCCACTACCCCCAACTCTGGCACTGAGATTGTCCCTAACTACGGCCATCACACTACTCCTAACTCAGGCACTGGCGCTGTCCCTAAATAAGGCCCTGACACTACTCCCAACGCAGGCACTGACGCTGTCCCTAACTAAGGCTCTGACACTACTCCCAACACAGGCATTGACACTGTCCCTAACTAAGGCCCTCACACTACTACTTACTTAGGCACTGACACGCTACCTAACTAAGGCCCTGAGACTACTTCTACCTCAGACCCTGACACTGTCCCTAACGAAGGGCCTGATACTACTCCCAACACAGGCACTGACACTCTCCCTAACTAAGGCCTTGACACTACTTTTAACTCATGCCCTGATGCTGTCCCCAAAAAAGACCCTGAGACTATTCCCAACTCAGGCACTGACACTCTCCCTAACTAAGACTCTGACACTACTCCCATCTCAGCCACTGACACTGTCCCTAATGCCCTGACACTACTTCCAACTCAGGCACTGACACTGTCCCTAACTAGGCCCTGACACTACTCCCAACTCAGGCACTGACACTGTCCCTAACTAAGGCCCTGACAGAACTCCCAACTCCGGCACTGACACTTTCTCTAACTAAGGCCCTGAAACTACTCACAACTCAGGCCCTGACACTGTTCCTAACTACCGGTCTCAGACTACTCCTAACTTAGGCCCTGACACTATTCCTAACACAGTCACTGACACTGTCCCTAACTAAGGTCCTGAGACTATTCCTAACTCAGACCCTGACACTGTCCATAACTTAGGCCATGTCACTACTCCCAACTCAGGCACTGACTCTGTTCCTAACTAAGGGTCTGACACTACTCCAAACTGAGACACTGACACGTTTTCAAATTAAGGCCTTGACACTACTCTTTTTTTTTTTTTTTTTGGATGACCACAACAAAAGCAACAATGATTGCAATTACCAAACATGAAACACACTTATACTATGTCATAATATTGACATTCAGTCCAGTAATCCTCCACTGTAACAGCTCCTTTACTTTGCAGTGAAAATTGATTTGTATATTCTTTTCCTCTGAGTCCTTGTGGGATTTTTTTTTTTTTTAATTCAGACAGAAAGTCACAAAAATTATACTCATCCTCATCAGTTCACTCAGTCCCATGTAATTAATTTCTTTTTTTTTTCATCTTGATCTTTTGTTAGCACTTTTATGAGTTCATCAGTTTTTCATTAGAGTTCTGAAAATGCTTATTCATTCAGTTCAGCAGTACAGTCAGTTACCAGAAACCTGTACTTGTCAGAGTCTTTTCCATGAATTTCTTGAAGATGAAACCTTTTTATAGGAACATATTTGCAAAATCATCAGAGTACACCCAGAACTGTCTGTAAATGACAAAAGACTTAAAAATGACCATGGTTAAAGATTTGATGAAAGTTCATAATAATGCAGTTGACAAGAAAATTAGTTATTTCTGAGATATACATTTTAAAGTAATAACTAGGATTATTACTTATAACATTATACCAGAACATATAAGATTTTTAGACGTTTCCTGTAATGTCTGAAACATTTATATTAACATATTTCCATACAAATACAAATATAAGATTTTTAGAAATTTCATGTAATGTCTGAAACATTTATATTAACATAGTTCCATACATATTTCCATACAAATACAAATATAAGATTTTTAGAAATTTCATGTAATGTCTGAAACATTTATATTAACATAGTTCCATACATATTTCCATACAAATACAAATATAAGATTTTTAGAAATTTCATGTAATGTCTGAAACATTTATATTAACATATTTCCATACAAATAACCCAATGAAAGTTTAGTATTAGTTGTTTTGTTTGTTTTTTTATACTGCAGGTTCTTATTAGGCATCAGTTTTATACACATCAGTGTATACATGTCAATCCCAATCGCCCAATTCAGCACACCACCATCCCCACCTCATCGCAGTTTTCCCCCCTTGGTGTCCATATGTCCATTCTCTACATCTGTGTCTCAACTTCTGCCCTGCAATCTGGCTCATCTGTACCATTTTTCTAGGTTCCACATACATGCATTAATATACGATATTTGTTTTTCTCTTTCTGACTTACTTCACTCTGTATGACAGTCTCTAGATCCATCCACTTCTCAACAAATGGCTCAATTTCGTTCCTTTTTATGGCTGAGTAATATTCCATTGTATATATGTACCACAACTTCTTTATCCATTCGTCTGTTGATGGGCATTTAGGTTGCTTCCATGACCTGGCTATTGTAAATAGTGCTGCAATGAACATTCGGGTGCACGTGTCTTTTTGAATTACGGTTTTCTCTGGGTATATGCCCAGTAGTGGGATTGCTGGGCTTGACACTACTCTTAACTCAGGCCCTGACACTGTCCATAATAAAGACCCTGACAAAAATCCCAACTTAGGCACTGACAATGTCCGCAACTAAGGCCCTGACACTATTCCCATCTCAGCCACTGACACTGTCCCTAACTATGGCCCTGACACTACTCCCAATGCAAGCACTGGTGCTGTCCCTAACTAAGGCACTGGCACTACTCCCAACTCGCCCTGGCGCTGTCCCTAACTAAGGCTCTGACACTACTCCCAATTCAGGCAATGACAGTGTCCCTAACTGAGGCAATGATACTACTCCCAACTCAAGCACTAAGGCTCTGGATCATTGTGATGACAAGCGCCATGGAGCGCTGTGATGACAAGGGCCATGGAACATTTTGATGACAGTGGTCATATGGCATTTTGAATGACAGGGGCCATGAAGCATTGTGATGACAAGAGTCATGGAGACTTGTGATGACAGGGGGCATGGAGCTTTGTGATTTCACAGGCATGGAGCATTTTAGACAAGGGTCATGGAGCATTGTGATGAAAGGGGTCATGGAGACTTGTGATGATAAGGGCATGGAGCATTGTGATGACAATGGCATGTAGCATTGCGATGACCAAGGTCATGGAGCATTGTGATGACAGGGGTTATGGAGCATTGTGATGACAAGGGGGTAGAGCATTGTGATGACAGTGGTCATGGAACATTGTGACGATAAGGGCATCGAGCCGAGTTAGGGACAGTCTAGTGGCCTTGGGACTAAATTCAGTGCCTGAATTAGGCACAGCATAAGGTCTTTAGTTAGCATAAGAGGTAGGACATTAGCTCGGGACAGGGTCAGGGTAAAGGCTTGGAATCGTGTCAGGAAATGACCTAAGGATAGTGTGAAGACCTTTGTTACCGAGACTCTCAGGGACTTATTCAGAAGCAGTGTTAGGGCTTCAGGTAGGGACAGCATCAGGGCCTGACTTAGGGAGAGCGACAGGGCCTGAGTGAGGCCTAATGTCAGGCCCTTAGCTGGGGACACTGTCAGGGAATGACTTAGGAGCAGCATCAGTGCCTTTGTTGGATCAGCTTTAGGCTCCTAGGTAAAGACATGACCGGAGCCCTAGTTAGTAACAGCGTCAAGGCCTCAGTTAGGGAAAGCTTCAGGGTCTGAGTTACAGACAGCCTCAGGTCTTTACTTAAAGACAGTGACAGGGCTTTCTTCGGGACAGTGTCAGGACCTTGGTTAGAAATGAGTCAGGATATTAGCTCAGGAGAGTGTCAGGATTTTAGTTATTGCTGGCAGCAGGGCCTATATTAAGGACAGATTCTGGGCCTTTGTTAGATTCAGTGTCATGGCCTTAGTTAGGAGTAGTCAGGGCCTTAGTTAGGGAGAGCATTAGGGTTTCAGTTCGCATAAGATACAGGAGATTATCTCGGGACAGAGTCAGGTTCCAGGCCAGAGATAGTGAAAGGAAATGACCAAGGGATAACGAGAAGACCTTAGTTATTGAGAGCATCAGGGCCTTAGTGATCAGCAGCATGAGCGCCTTAATCAGGACCAGTGCCAGGGCTTGATGTATGGACAGCATCAGAGCCTAACTAAGGTACAGCAACAGGGCCTAAGTGAGGCCTATCTTTAGGGCCTGAGTAAGGGACAGTATCCGGGCATGACTTAGGAGCAGCATAAAGGCCTCTGTAGGATCAGCATTAAGGTCTTCGTTAAAGCTATTATCAGGGCCTCCGTTAGGGATAGCCTCAAGGCCTCATTTAGGGACAGCGTCAGGGCTTACTTTGGGAAAGTTTCAGGACCTTGGTGAGACATGGGTCAGGCTATTAACTCAGGATAATATCAGGTGTTCAGATATTGACGGCAGCAGGGCCTTAGTTAGAGGCAGTGTCAGGGCCTAAGTTAGGACTAGCATCAGAGCCTTTGTTAGGTACAGTGTCAGTGACTGAGTTAGGTGTAGTGTCAGAGCCTTAGTTAGGGACAGTGTCAGGGCCTGCATTAGGACGAGCCTCCAGGCCTCAGTTAGGGACAGGTTCACGGCCTCGGACCTAAATTCAGGGCCTCATTTAGGGACAGAATCAGGGATTTAGCTAGCATAAGGGGATCTACAGCTGAAAGCAACCTGAACACCACCACAAGCAGATGCAGAAGTGAACCATGCACGCTCCTATGAAGGAAGATTCCACAGCAGTTGAGTACATTTTGTTTAAAGTTAGTAACACTATAAAAACTACGTTTTGAAGAAAACTATATTCAGAAGATGATACAATCTCGTTCTAAAGAATCTCTTTAGCTAATCTCGACAGTAGCTAAAGAGAAGGTTAGGTTAAGGTCTAGGGAGAGTGTCAGGAAATGACCTAGGGATAGTGTCAAGACCTTAGTTACTTAGCACATCAGGACCTAATTTAGGAGCAGTGAGTGTCAGGGCTTCGGGTAGGAACAGCGTCAGAGCCTGACTTAGGGAGTGGGACAGGGCCTGAGTGAGGCCTAGCGTCAGGGCCTTAGCTAGAGACAGTGTCAGGGCATGACTTAGGAGCAGCCTAAGAGCCACGGTAGGATCAGCCTCAGGGGCTACGTTAAAGATATTATCAGGGCCTCTGTTAGGGACAGCCTCAAGGCCTCATTTAGAGACAGCATCAGGGCTTCCTTAGGGACAGTTTCAGGACCTTGGTAAGAGATGGGTCAAGAAATTAGCTCAGGATAGTGTCAGGACTTTAGATATTGACGGCCGCAGGGCCTTAGTTAGGGACAGTGTCAGGCCCTGAATTAGGACGAAAATCGAGGCCTTAGGTACGGACAGGGTCACAGCCTCGAGAGTAATTTTAGGCCCTTAGTTAAGGACAGCAGCAGGGCTGTAGTTAGCATAAGAGGCACGACATTTGCTAGGGACAGGCTCAGGTTATGGTCTAGGGAGAGTGTCAGGAAAGGACCTAAGCATAGTGTCAAAACCTTAGTTACTGAGAGTATCAGATCCTTATTTAGAACCAGTGTCAGGGCTTCAGGTAGGGACAGCATCAGAGCCTGACTTAGGGAGAGCGACAGGGCCTGAGTGAGGCCTAGCGTCAGGCCCTTAGCTGAGGACACTGTCAGGGCATGACTGAGGAACAGAATCAGCGCCTCTGTTGGATCAGCCTTAGCGTCTTTGTTACAGACATGATCAGGGCCTGACTTAGTCACAGCTTCAAGGCCTCACTTAGGGAAAGCTTCAGGGCCTGAGTTAGGGACAGCCTCAGTTCTTAACATAGGGACAGCGACAGGGCTTTCTTAGGGACAGTGTCAGGACCTTGGTTAGAAATATGTCAGGATATTAACTCAGGCTAGTGTCCAGTTTTTAGTTATTGCTGACAGCGGGGCCTATATTAGGGGCAAATTCTGAGCCTTACTTCGAGACAGTGTCAGGGCCTGAGTTAGGACTAGCATCAGAGCCCTTGTAAAGTACAGTGTCAGGGAGTGAGTTAGGTGTAGTGTCAGGGCTTTAGTTTGGGACAGTGTCAGCGCCTCAGTTAGGATGAGCCTCCAACCTCAGTTAGGGACAGCTTGACGGCCTCGGGACTAATTTCAGGCTCTTAGTTCGAGACAGCATCAGGGATTTAGTTAGCATAAGAGGCTCGACAATAGCTAAAGACAAGTTTAGGTTAAGATCTAGGGATAGTGTCAGGAAATGACCTAGGGATAGTGGCAAGACCATAGCTAATTAGAGCATCAGTGCCTAATTTAGGCCCAGTGTCAGGGCTTCAGGTAGGGACAGAGTCTTAGCCTGACTTAGGGAGAGCGACAGGGCCTGAGTGATGCCTAGAGTCAGGGACTTAGCTACGGACAGCGTCAGGGCATGACATAGGATCAACTTAAGGGTCTTTGTAAGATCAGCATTAGAGTTTCGTTCAAGACATTATCAGGACCTCTGTGAGGGACAGCCTCAGGGCCTCACTTAGGGACAGTGTCAGGGCTAACTTTGGGAGAGTTTCAGGACCTTGGTAAGACATGGGTCAGGATATTAGCTCAGGATAATGTCAGGACTTTAGATATTGATGGCAGCAGCGCCTACGTTAGGAAAAGTTTCAAGGCGTTAGTTAGGAGTAGCGGGCCTCTGATAGGTCCAGTGTCAGATCCTCAGTTAGCAATAGTGTTAGGGCCTTAGTTAGGGACAGTGTCAGGGCCGGATGTAGGGCGAGCATCTAGGCCTTCGTTCGGGACAGTTTCATGGTCTTGGGACTAAATTCAGTGCCTGAGGTAGGCACAGCCTAAGGGCTTCAGTTAGCATAAGAGGCAGGACATTAGCTAGTGACCGTGTCAGTTTAACATCTAGGGATAGTGTCAGGAAATGACCTAAGGATAGTGTGAAGACCTTTGTTACGGAGACTCTCAGGGCCTTATTCAGAAGCAGTGTTAGGGCTTCAGGTAGGGACAGCATCAGAGCCTGACTTAGGGAGAGCGTTAGGGTCTGAGTGAGGCCTAGCATCAGACACTTAGTGGGGGACACTATCGGGGCATGACTTAGGAGCAGCATCAGAGCCTCTGTTGGATCAGCCTTAGGGTCTTAGTTAAAGACATGATCAGGGTCTGAGTTAGTCACAGCATCAAGGCCTGAGTTAGTTAGGGAAAGCTTCACGGCCTCACTTAGGGACAGCGTCAGGGCTTACTTTGGGACAGTTTCAGGACCTTGGTAAGACATGGGACAGGTTTTTAGCTCCGGATAATGTCAGGACTTTCGATGTTGATGGCAGCAGCCCTTAGTTAGAGACAGTGTCAGGCCCTGAGTTACGACTAGCATCAGAGCCTTTGTTAGATACAATGTACGGGACTGAATTAGGAGTAGAGTCAGGGCCTTAGTTAGTGACAGTGTCAGGGCCTGACTTAGGGAGAGCGACAGGGCCTGAGTGAGGCTTAGCATCAGGCCCTTAGCTGGGCACACTGTCAGGGCATGACTTTGGAGCAGCATCAGCGTCTTTGCTGGATCAGCATTAAGGTCTTCGTTAGGTACATGATCAGGGTCTGAATTAGTCACAGCTTCAAGGCTTCACTTAAGGAAAGCTTCAGGGCCTGAGTTAGGGACAGCCTCAGGTCTTCACTTAGGGACAGCGTCAGGGCTTACTTTGGGACAGTTTCAGGACCTTGGAAAGACATAGGTCACGATAGTAGCTCAGGATAATGTCAGGACTTGTGATAGTGATGGCAGCAGGGCCTTAGTTACAGACGGTTTCAGGGCCTGAGTTAGGCCTCGCATCAGAGACTTTGTTAGGTACAGTGGAAGGGACTGAGTTAGGAGTAGTGTCAGGGCCTTGCTTAGGGACAGTGTCAGGGTCTGATTTAGGTGTACTGTCTGAGACCTAGTTAGGGACAGTGCTAGGGCCTGAGTTAGGATTAGTGTCAAGGCCTTAATTAGGACCAATTTCAGGGCCTTAGTTTGGACTAGCATCAGAGCCATTGTTAGGAATCGTATGAGGGCCTGAGTTAGGCATACTATCAGGGCCTTAGTTAAGGCCAGTTTTAGGGCCTGAGTTAGGATTAGTGTCAAGGCCTTATTTAGGACCAATTTTAGGGCTTTAGTTTGGACTAACAACAAAGCCTTTGTTAGGTATCATGTCGGGGCCTCAGTTAGGTGTAGTGTCAGGGCCATTGTTAGGGACAGTATCAGGGCCTGACTTAGGAGAAGTTCAGGGCCTTAGCCAGGGAAAGTGTCAGGGCCTTAGTTAGGGACATTATCAGGGCCTGAATTAGCAGTAGTGTCAAAAGTCCTTAGTGAGGAGAGTAAGGAGTAAGTCAGGACTCAGGCCCTGACACTGTTCTTAAATAAGGCCCTGACATTCCCTGTAACACAGGTCCTGATCTGATTCCTATCATAGGCGCTGATGTTATTTACTTAACTAAGGCCCTGACACTGGTCCTAACTAAAGCTGTGACACTACTCTTAACTCAGGCCCTGACACTGTCCCTAACAAAGCCTCTGACACTACTCCTAAATCAGGCACTGACACTGTCCCTAACTAAGGCCCTGACATACACCTAACTCAGGGCCTGACACTGTCTCTAACTAAGGCCCTGATATGACTCCAAACTCAGCACTGACACTGTCACTAACTAAGGCCCTGACACTATTCATAGCTCACGCCCTAACACAACTCCTAAATCATGCCCTGACAATGTCCCTAACTAAGACCCTGACACTATTCCTAACTCAGGCGCTGACACAATACTTAAGGAAGGCCCTGACATTACTCCTAACTCAGGCCCTGAAAAGGTCCCTAACTAAGGCCGACACAACTCCTAACCCAGGCACTAACACTGTCCCTAAATAAGGCCCTGAAAGTAATCCTAACTGAGGCGCTGATACAATACCTAACGAAGGCACTGATGCTACTCCTAACTAAGGCCCTGACACTACTCCTATCTCAAGCAATGACACCGTCCCTAACTTACGCCCTGACTCTACTCCTGAATCAGGCACTGACACTGGCCCTAACTTAGGCCCTGACACTACTCCTAACTAAGCAACTGATACTGTCCCTAACTAAGGCCCGGACACTACTCCTTACTCAGGCACTGACAATGTCACTAACTAAGGCCGTGACACTACTCGCAAAATAGGCACTGAGACTGTCCCGAAATATGCCCTGACAGTACTCCGAACTCAGGCACTGACACTGTCCTTAACTAAGGCCCTGATACTACTTCCACCTCAGGCACTGACACTCTCCCTACGTAAGCCCTGACATTACTCCCAATTCCGGCATTGACACTTTCGCTAACTAAGGCCCTGAAACTACTCACAACTCAGGCCCTTACACTGTTCCTAACTACCAGTCTCAGACTACTCCTAACTCAGGCCCTGGCACTGTCCGTAACTCAGACACTGACGCTGTCCCTTAACTAAGGGTCTGACACTACTCCAACTCAGACAGTGACACTCTCCCAAATTAAGGCCTTGACACTACTCTTAACTCAGGCCCTGACACAGTCCATAATAAAGACCCTGAAACTAATCCCAACTCAGGCCCTGGCACTGTCCGTAACTAAGGGCCTGACACTACTTCCATCTCAGCAACTGACACCATCCCTAACTATGGCCCTGACACTACTCCCAAATCAGGCACTGGCGCTGTCTCTAACTAAGGCACTGGCACTACTCCCAACACCAGCACTGACACTCTCCCTAATTAAGGTCCTGACACTACTCCCAACTCAGGCACTGACACTGTTCCTAACTAAGGCCCTGACAATACTCCTAACTCAGCCACTGACACTACCGTAAATAAGGCCCTGACTCCACTCCTAACTCAGGCACTGTCACTGTCACTAAATAAGGCCATAACACTTCTCTTAACTCAACAACTGACACTCTCCATAACTAAGGCTTTGACACAATACTTAACTCATGCCCTGACACTGTCCTTAACTAAGACCCTGAGAGTACACCCAACTCAGTCACTGACACTGTTCCTAACTACGGCACAGAGACTACTGCCAATTCAGGCCCTGACACTGTCCATAACTAAGGCACTGATATTACTCCCACCTCAGGCACTGACACTGTCCCTACCTAAGGCCCTGACACTATTCCCATCTCAGCCACTGACACTGTCTCTAAGGCCCTGACATTACTCCCAACTTAGGCACTGTCACTGTCCCTAACAAAGGCCTTGACACAACTCCCAAATCAGGCACTGACACTGTCCCTAACTAAGGCCCTGACACTACTCCCAAACTAGGCACTGACATTGTCCCTAACTAAGGCCCTGACATTACTCTCAACTCAGGCACTAACACTGTCCCTAAATAAGGCCCTGAAACTATTCCTAACTGAGGCGCTGATACAATACCTAACGAAGGCACTGATGCTACTCGTAACTAAGGCCCTGACACTACTCCTATCTCAAGCAATGACACTGTCCCTAACTTAGGCCCTGACTCTACTCCTTACTCAGGCACTGACACTGGCCCTAACTTAGTCCCTGACACTACTCCTAACTAAGCAACTGACACCGTCCATAACTAAGGCCCGGACACTACTCCTTACTCAGGCACTGACACTGTCCCTAACTAAGGCCTTGACATTACTCCCAACTTAGGCACTGTCACTGTCCCTAACTAAGGCCTTGACACTACTACAATCTCAGCCACTGACACTGTCCCTAAGACCCTGACACTACCTCCAACTCAGGCACTGACACTATCCCTAACTACAGCCCTGACACTTCTCCTAACTCAGGCAGTGACACTGTCCCTTACTAATGTCCTGACACAACTCCCAACTCAGGCACTGACATTGTTCCTAACAAAGGCCCTGACACTAATCCCAACATAGGCACTGAGACTTTCCCGAAATACGCCCTGACAGTACTCCCAACTCAGGCAATGACACTGTCCCTAACTAAGGCCCTGACACTACTTCCAAACTAGGCACTGACATTGTCCCAAACTAACGCCCTGACATTACTCTCAACTCAGGCACTAACACTGTCCCTAACTAAGGACTTGACACTACTCTTAACTCAGGCCCTGGCACAGTCCCTAACAAAGGCCTGCCACTACCCCCAACTCTGGCACTGAGAGTGTCCCTAACTACGGCCATCACACTACTCCTAACTCAGGCACTGGCGCTGTCCCTAAATAAGGCCCTGACACTACTCCCAACGCAGGCACTGACGCTGTCCCTAACTAAGGCTCTGACACTACTCCCAACACAGGCATTGACACTGTCCCTAACTAAGGCCCTCACACTACTACTTACTTAGGCACTGACACGCTACCTAACTAAGGCCCTGAGACTACTTCTACCTCAGACCCTGACACTGTCCCTAACGAAGGGCCTGATACTACTCCCAACACAGGCACTGACACTCTCCCTAACTAAGGCCTTGACACTACTTTTAACTCATGCCCTGATGCTGTCCCCAAAAAAGACCCTGAGACTATTCCCAACTCAGGCACTGACACTCTCCCTAACTAAGACCCTGACACTACTCCCATCTCAGCCACTGACACTGTCCCTAATGCCCTGACACTACTTCCAACTCAGGCACTGACACTGTCCCTAACTAGGCCCTGACACTACTCCCAACTCAGGCACTGACACTGTCCCTAACTAAGGCCCTGACAGAACTCCCAACTCCGGCACTGACACTTTCTCTAACTAAGGCCCTGAAACTACTCACAACTCAGGCCCTGACACTGTTCCTAACTACCGGTCTCAGACTACTCCTAACTTAGGCCCTGACACTATTCCTAACACAGTCACTGACACTGTCCCTAACTAAGGTCCTGAGACTATTCCTAACTCAGACCCTGACACTGTCCATAACTTAGGCCATGTCACTACTCCCAACTCAGGCACTGACTCTGTTCCTAACTAAGGGTCTGACACTACTCCAAACTGAGACACTGACACGTTTCCAAATTAAGGCCTTGACACTACTCTTTTTTTTTTTTTTTTGGATGACCACAACAAAAGCAACAATGATTGCAATTACCAAACATGAAACACACTTATACTATGTCATAATATTGACATTCAGTCCAGTAATCCTCCACTGTAACAGCTCCTTTACTTTGCAGTGAAAATTGATTTGTATATTCTTTTCCTCTGAGTCCTTGTGGGATTTTTTTTTTTTTTAATTCAGACAGAAAGTCACAAAAATTATACTCATCCTCATCAGTTCACTCAGTCCCATGTAATTAATTTCTTTTTTTTTTCATCTTGATCTTTTGTTAGCACTTTTATGAGTTCATCAGTTTTTCATTAGAGTTCTGAAAATGCTTATTCATTCAGTTCAGCAGTACAGTCAGTTACCAGAAACCTGTACTTGTCAGAGTCTTTTCCATGAATTTCTTGAAGATGAAACCTTTTTATAGGAACATATTTGCAAAATCATCAGAGTACACCCAGAACTGTCTGTAAATGACAAAAGACTTAAAAATGACCATGGTTAAAGATTTGATGAAAGTTCATAATAATGCAGTTGACAAGAAAATTAGTTATTTCTGAGATATACATTTTAAAGTAATAACTAGGATTATTACTTAT
Source organism: Balaenoptera acutorostrata (assembly GCF_949987535.1). Lineage (NCBI taxonomy): Eukaryota > Metazoa > Chordata > Mammalia > Artiodactyla > Balaenopteridae > Balaenoptera > Balaenoptera acutorostrata. The sequence goes on from NW_026646170.1 coordinate 868,976, forward strand.
AACATTATACCAGAACATATAAGATTTTTAGACGTTTCCTGTAATGTCTGAAACATTTATATTAACATATTTCCATACAAATACAAATATAAGATTTTTAGAAATTTCATGTAATGTCTGAAACATTTATATTAACATAGTTCCATACATATTTCCATACAAATACAAATATAAGATTTTTAGAAATTTCATGTAATGTCTGAAACATTTATATTAACATATTTCCATACATATTTCCATACAAATACAAATATAAGATTTTTAGAAATTTCATGTAATGTCTGAAACATTTATATTAACATATTTCCATACAAATAACCCAATGAAAGTTTAGTATTAGTTGTTTTGTTTGTTTTTTTATACTGCAGGTTCTTATTAGGCATCAGTTTTATACACATCAGTGTATACATGTCAATCCCAATCGCCCAATTCAGCACACCACCATCCCCACCTCATCGCAGTTTTCCCCCCTTGGTGTCCATATGTCCATTCTCTACATCTGTGTCTCAACTTCTGCCCTGCAATCTGGCTCATCTGTACCATTTTTCTAGGTTCCACATACATGCATTAATATACGATATTTGTTTTTCTCTTTCTGACTTACTTCACTCTGTATGACAGTCTCTAGATCCATCCACTTCTCAACAAATGGCTCAATTTCGTTCCTTTTTATGGCTGAGTAATATTCCATTGTATATATGTACCACAACTTCTTTATCCATTCGTCTGTTGATGGGCATTTAGGTTGCTTCCATGACCTGGCTATTGTAAATAGTGCTGCAATGAACATTCGGGTGCACGTGTCTTTTTGAATTACGGTTTTCTCTGGGTATATGCCCAGTAGTGGGATTGCTGGGCTTGACACTACTCTTAACTCAGGCCCTGACACTGTCCATAATAAAGACCCTGACAAAAATCCCAACTTAGGCACTGACAATGTCCGCAACTAAGGCCCTGACACTATTCCCATCTCAGCCACTGACACTGTCCCTAACTATGGCCCTGACACTACTCCCAATGCAAGCACTGGTGCTGTCCCTAACTAAGGCACTGGCACTACTCCCAACTCGCCCTGGCGCTGTCCCTAACTAAGGCTCTGACACTACTCCCAATTCAGGCAATGACAGTGTCCCTAACTGAGGCAATGATACTACTCCCAACTCAAGCACTAAGGCTCTGGATCATTGTGATGACAAGCGCCATGGAGCTCTGTGATGACAAGGGCCATGGAACATTTTGATGACAGTGGTCATATGGCATTTTGAATGACAGGGGCCATGAAGCATTGTGATGACAAGAGTCATGGAGACTTGTGATGACAGGGGGCATGGAGCTTTGTGATTTCACAGGCATGGAGCATTTTAGACAAGGGTCATGGAGCATTGTGATGAAAGGGGTCATGGAGACTTGTGATGATAAGGGCATGGAGCATTGTGATGACAATGGCATGTAGCATTGCGATGACCAAGGTCATGGAGCATTGTGATGACAGGGGTTATGGAGCATTGTGATGACAAGGGGGTAGAGCATTGTGATGACAGTGGTCATGGAACATTGTGACGATAAGGGCATCGAGCCGAGTTAGGGACAGTCTAGTGGCCTTGGGACTAAATTCAGTGCCTGAATTAGGCACAGCATAAGGTCTTTAGTTAGCATAAGAGGTAGGACATTAGCTCGGGACAGGGTCAGGGTAAAGGCTTGGAATCGTGTCAGGAAATGACCTAAGGATAGTGTGAAGACCTTTGTTACCGAGACTCTCAGGGACTTATTCAGAAGCAGTGTTAGGGCTTCAGGTAGGGACAGCATCAGGGCCTGACTTAGGGAGAGCGACAGGGCCTGAGTGAGGCCTAATGTCAGGCCCTTAGCTGGGGACACTGTCAGGGAATGACTTAGGAGCAGCATCAGTGCCTTTGTTGGATCAGCTTTAGGCTCCTAGGTAAAGACATGACCGGAGCCCTAGTTAGTAACAGCGTCAAGGCCTCAGTTAGGGAAAGCTTCAGGGTCTGAGTTACAGACAGCCTCAGGTCTTTACTTAAAGACAGTGACAGGGCTTTCTTCGGGACAGTGTCAGGACCTTGGTTAGAAATGAGTCAGGATATTAGCTCAGGAGAGTGTCAGGATTTTAGTTATTGCTGGCAGCAGGGCCTATATTAAGGACAGATTCTGGGCCTTTGTTAGATTCAGTGTCATGGCCTTAGTTAGGAGTAGTCAGGGCCTTAGTTAGGGAGAGCATTAGGGTTTCAGTTCGCATAAGATACAGGAGATTATCTCGGGACAGAGTCAGGTTCCAGGCCAGAGATAGTGAAAGGAAATGACCAAGGGATAACGAGAAGACCTTAGTTATTGAGAGCATCAGGGCCTTAGTTAGCAGCAGCATGAGCGCCTTAATCAGGACCAGTGCCAGGGCTTGATGTATGGACAGCATCAGAGCCTAACTAAGGTACAGCAACAGGGCCTAAGTGAGGCCTATCTTTAGGGCCTGAGTAAGGGACAGTATCCGGGCATGACTTAGGAGCAGCATAAAGGCCTCTGTAGGATCAGCATTAAGGTCTTCGTTAAAGCTATTATCAGGGCCTCCGTTAGGGATAGCCTCAAGGCCTCATTTAGGGACAGCGTCAGGGCTTACTTTGGGAAAGTTTCAGGACCTTGGTGAGACATGGGTCAGGCTATTAACTCAGGATAATATCAGGTGTTCAGATATTGACGGCAGCAGGGCCTTAGTTAGAGGCAGTGTCAGGGCCTAAGTTAGGACTAGCATCAGAGCCTTTGTTAGGTACAGTGTCAGTGACTGAGTTAGGTGTAGTGTCAGAGCCTTAGTTAGGGACAGTGTCAGGGCCTGCATTAGGACGAGCCTCCAGGCCTCAGTTAGGGACAGGTTCACGGCCTCGGACCTAAATTCAGGGCCTCATTTAGGGACAGAATCAGGGATTTAGCTAGCATAAGGGGATCTACAGCTGAAAGCAACCTGAACACCACCACAAGCAGATGCAGAAGTGAACCATGCACGCTCCTATGAAGGAAGATTCCACAGCAGTTGAGTACATTTTGTTTAAAGTTAGTAACACTATAAAAACTACGTTTTGAAGAAAACTATATTCAGAAGATGATACAATCTCGTTCTAAAGAATCTCTTTAGCTAATCTCGACAGTAGCTAAAGAGAAGGTTAGGTTAAGGTCTAGGGAGAGTGTCAGGAAATGACCTAGGGATAGTGTCAAGACCTTAGTTACTTAGCACATCAGGACCTAATTTAGGAGCAGTGAGTGTCAGGGCTTCGGGTAGGAACAGCGTCAGAGCCTGACTTAGGGAGTGGGACAGGGCCTGAGTGAGGCCTAGCGTCAGGGCCTTAGCTAGAGACAGTGTCAGGGCATGACTTAGGAGCAGCCTAAGAGCCACGGTAGGATCAGCCTCAGGGGCTATGTTAAAGATATTATCAGGGCCTCTGTTAGGGACAGCCTCAAGGCCTCATTTAGAGACAGCATCAGGGCTTCCTTAGGGACAGTTTCAGGACCTTGGTAAGAGATGGGTCAAGAAATTAGCTCAGGATAGTGTCAGGACTTTAGATATTGACGGCCGCAGGGCCTTAGTTAGGGACAGTGTCAGGCCCTGAATTAGGACGAAAATCGAGGCCTTAGGTACGGACAGGGTCACAGCCTCGAGAGTAATTTTAGGCCCTTAGTTAAGGACAGCAGCAGGGCTGTAGTTAGCATAAGAGGCACGACATTTGCTAGGGACAGGCTCAGGTTATGGTCTAGGGAGAGTGTCAGGAAAGGACCTAAGCATAGTGTCAAAACCTTAGTTACTGAGAGTATCAGATCCTTATTTAGAACCAGTGTCAGGGCTTCAGGTAGGGACAGCATCAGAGCCTGACTTAGGGAGAGCGACAGGGCCTGAGTGAGGCCTAGCGTCAGGCCCTTAGCTGAGGACACTGTCAGGGCATGACTTAGGAACAGAATCAGCGCCTCTGTTGGATCAGCCTTAGCGTCTTTGTTACAGACATGATCAGGGCCTGACTTAGTCACAGCTTCAAGGCCTCACTTAGGGAAAGCTTCAGGGCCTGAGTTAGGGACAGCCTCAGTTCTTAACATAGGGACAGCGACAGGGCTTTCTTAGGGACAGTGTCAGGACCTTGGTTAGAAATATGTCAGGATATTAACTCAGGCTAGTGTCCAGTTTTTAGTTATTGCTGACAGCGGGGCCTATATTAGGGGCAAATTCTGAGCCTTACTTCGAGACAGTGTCAGGGCCTGAGTTAGGACTAGCATCAGAGCCCTTGTAAAGTACAGTGTCAGGGAGTGAGTTAGGTGTAGTGTCAGGGCTTTAGTTTGGGACAGTGTCAGCGCCTCAGTTAGGATGAGCCTCCAACCTCAGTTAGGGACAGCTTGACGGCCTCGGGACTAATTTCAGGCTCTTAGTTCGAGACAGCATCAGGGATTTAGTTAGCATAAGAGGCTCGACAATAGCTAAAGACAAGTTTAGGTTAAGATCTAGGGATAGTGTCAGGAAATGACCTAGGGGTAGTGTCAAGACCATAGCTAATTAGAGCATCAGTGCCTAATTTAGGCCCAGTGTCAGGGCTTCAGGTAGGGACAGAGTCTTAGCCTGACTTAGGGAGAGCGACAGGGCCTGAGTGATGCCTAGAGTCAGGGCCTTAGCTACGGACAGCGTCAGGGCATGACATAGGATCAACTTAAGGGTCTTTGTAAGATCAGCATTAGAGTTTCGTTCAAGACATTATCAGGACCTCTGTGAGGGACAGCCTCAGGGCCTCACTTAGGGACAGTGTCAGGGCTAACTTTGGGAGAGTTTCAGGACCTTGGTAAGACATGGGTCAGGATATTAGCTCAGGATAATGTCAGGACTTTAGATATTGATGGCAGCAGCGCCTACGTTAGGAAAAGTTTCAAGGCGTTAGTTAGGAGTAGCGGGCCTCTGATAGGTCCAGTGTCAGATCCTCAGTTAGCAATAGTGTTAGGGCCTTAGTTAGGGACAGTGTCAGGGCCGGATGTAGGGCGAGCATCTAGGCCTTCGTTCGGGACAGTTTCATGGTCTTGGGACTAAATTCAGTGCCTGAGGTAGGCACAGCCTAAGGGCTTCAGTTAGCATAAGAGGCAGGACATTAGCTAGTGACCGTGTCAGTTTAACATCTAGGGATAGTGTCAGGAAATGACCTAAGGATAGTGTGAAGACCTTTGTTACGGAGACTCTCAGGGCCTTATTCAGAAGCAGTGTTAGGGCTTCAGGTAGGGACAGCATCAGAGCCTGACTTAGGGAGAGCGTTAGGGTCTGAGTGAGGCCTAGCATCAGACACTTAGTGGGGGACACTATCGGGGCATGACTTAGGAGCAGCATCAGGGCCTCTGTTGGATCAGCCTTAGGGTCTTAGTTAAAGACATGATCAGGGTCTGAGTTAGTCACAGCATCAAGGCCTGAGTTAGTTAGGGAAAGCTTCAGGGCCTCACTTAGGGACAGCGTCAGGGCTTACTTTGGGACAGTTTCAGGACCTTGGTAAGACATGGGACAGGTTTTTAGCTCCGGATAATGTCAGGACTTTCGATGTTGATGGCAGCAGCCCTTAGTTAGAGACAGTGTCAGGCCCTGAGTTACGACTAGCATCAGAGCCTTTGTTAGATACAATGTACGGGACTGAATTAGGAGTAGAGTCAGGGCCTTAGTTAGTGACAGTGTCAGGGCCTGACTTAGGGAGAGCGACAGGGCCTGAGTGAGGCTTAGCATCAGGCCCTTAGCTGGGCACACTGTCAGGGCATGACTTTGGAGCAGCATCAGCGTCTTTGCTGGATCAGCATTAAGGTCTTCGTTAGGTACATGATCAGGGCCTGAATTAGTCACAGCTTCAAGGCTTCACTTAAGGAAAGCTTCAGGGCCTGAGTTAGGGACAGCCTCAGGTCTTCACTTAGGGACAGCGTCAGGGCTTACTTTGGGACAGTTTCAGGACCTTGGAAAGACATAGGTCACGATAGTAGCTCAGGATAATGTCAGGACTTGTGATAGTGATGGCAGCAGGGCCTTAGTTACAGACGGTTTCAGGGCCTGAGTTAGGCCTCGCATCAGAGACTTTGTTAGGTACAGTGGAAGGGACTGAGTTAGGAGTAGTGTCAGGGCCTTGCTTAGGGACAGTGTCAGGGTCTGATTTAGGTGTACTGTCTGAGACCTAGTTAGGGACAGTGCTAGGGCCTGAGTTAGGATTAGTGTCAAGGCCTTAATTAGGACCAATTTCAGGGCCTTAGTTTGGACTAGCATCAGAGCCATTGTTAGGAATCGTATGAGGGCCTGAGTTAGGCATACTATCAGGGCCTTAGTTAAGGCCAGTTTTAGGGCCTGAGTTAGGATTAGTGTCAAGGCCTTATTTAGGACCAATTTTAGGGCTTTAGTTTGGACTAACAACAAAGCCTTTGTTAGGTATCATGTCGGGGCCTCAGTTAGGTGTAGTGTCAGGGCCATTGTTAGGGACAGTATCAGGGCCTGACTTAGGAGAAGTTCAGGGCCTTAGCCAGGGAAAGTGTCAGGGCCTTAGTTAGGGACATTATCAGGGCCTGAATTAGCAGTAGTGTCAAAAGTCCTTAGTGAGGAGAGTAAGGAGTAAGTCAGGACTCAGGCCCTGACACTGTTCTTAAATAAGGCCCTGACATTCCCTGTAACACAGGTCCTGATCTGATTCCTATCATAGGCGCTGATGTTATTTACTTAACTAAGGCCCTGACACTGGTCCTAACTAAAGCTGTGACACTACTCTTAACTCAGGCCCTGACACTGTCCCTAACAAAGCCTCTGACACTACTCCTAAATCAGGCACTGACACTGTCCCTAACTAAGGCCCTGACATACACCTAACTCAGGGCCTGACACTGTCTCTAACTAAGGCCCTGATATGACTCCAAACTCAGCACTGACACTGTCACTAACTAAGGCCCTGACACTATTCATAGCTCACGCCCTAACACAACTCCTAAATCATGCCCTGACAATGTCCCTAACTAAGACCCTGACACTATTCCTAACTCAGGCGCTGACACAATACTTAAGGAAGGCCCTGACATTACTCCTAACTCAGGCCCTGAAAAGGTCCCTAACTAAGGCCGACACAACTCCTAACCCAGGCACTAACACTGTCCCTAAATAAGGCCCTGAAAGTAATCCTAACTGAGGCGCTGATACAATACCTAACGAAGGCACTGATGCTACTCCTAACTAAGGCCCTGACACTACTCCTATCTCAAGCAATGACACCGTCCCTAACTTACGCCCTGACTCTACTCCTGAATCAGGCACTGACACTGGCCCTAACTTAGGCCCTGACACTACTCCTAACTAAGCAACTGATACTGTCCCTAACTAAGGCCCGGACACTACTCCTTACTCAGGCACTGACAATGTCACTAACTAAGGCCGTGACACTACTCGCAAAATAGGCACTGAGACTGTCCCGAAATATGCCCTGACAGTACTCCGAACTCAGGCACTGACACTGTCCTTAACTAAGGCCCTGATACTACTTCCACCTCAGGCACTGACACTCTCCCTACGTAAGCCCTGACATTACTCCCAATTCCGGCATTGACACTTTCGCTAACTAAGGCCCTGAAACTACTCACAACTCAGGCCCTTACACTGTTCCTAACTACCAGTCTCAGACTACTCCTAACTCAGGCCCTGGCACTGTCCGTAACTCAGACACTGACGCTGTCCCTTAACTAAGGGTCTGACACTACTCCAACTCAGACAGTGACACTCTCCCAAATTAAGGCCTTGACACTACTCTTAACTCAGGCCCTGACACAGTCCATAATAAAGACCCTGAAACTAATCCCAACTCAGGCCCTGGCACTGTCCGTAACTAAGGGCCTGACACTACTTCCATCTCAGCAACTGACACCATCCCTAACTATGGCCCTGACACTACTCCCAAATCAGGCACTGGCGCTGTCTCTAACTAAGGCACTGGCACTACTCCCAACACCAGCACTGACACTCTCCCTAATTAAGGTCCTGACACTACTCCCAACTCAGGCACTGACACTGTTCCTAACTAAGGCCCTGACAATACTCCTAACTCAGCCACTGACACTACCGTAAATAAGGCCCTGACTCCACTCCTAACTCAGGCACTGTCACTGTCACTAAATAAGGCCATAACACTTCTCTTAACTCAACAACTGACACTCTCCATAACTAAGGCTTTGACACAATACTTAACTCATGCCCTGACACTGTCCTTAACTAAGACCCTGAGAGTACACCCAACTCAGTCACTGACACTGTTCCTAACTACGGCACAGAGACTACTGCCAATTCAGGCCCTGACACTGTCCATAACTAAGGCACTGATATTACTCCCACCTCAGGCACTGACACTGTCCCTACCTAAGGCCCTGACACTATTCCCATCTCAGCCACTGACACTGTCTCTAAGGCCCTGACATTACTCCCAACTTAGGCACTGTCACTGTCCCTAACAAAGGCCTTGACACAACTCCCAAATCAGGCACTGACACTGTCCCTAACTAAGGCCCTGACACTACTCCCAAACTAGGCACTGACATTGTCCCTAACTAAGGCCCTGACATTACTCTCAACTCAGGCACTAACACTGTCCCTAAATAAGGCCCTGAAACTATTCCTAACTGAGGCGCTGATACAATACCTAACGAAGGCACTGATGCTACTCGTAACTAAGGCCCTGACACTACTCCTATCTCAAGCAATGACACTGTCCCTAACTTAGGCCCTGACTCTACTCCTTACTCAGGCACTGACACTGGCCCTAACTTAGTCCCTGACACTACTCCTAACTAAGCAACTGACACCGTCCATAACTAAGGCCCGGACACTACTCCTTACTCAGGCACTGACACTGTCCCTAACTAAGGCCTTGACATTACTCCCAACTTAGGCACTGTCACTGTCCCTAACTAAGGCCTTGACACTACTACAATCTCAGCCACTGACACTGTCCCTAAGACCCTGACACTACCTCCAACTCAGGCACTGACACTATCCCTAACTACAGCCCTGACACTTCTCCTAACTCAGGCAGTGACACTGTCCCTTACTAATGTCCTGACACAACTCCCAACTCAGGCACTGACATTGTTCCTAACAAAGGCCCTGACACTAATCCCAACATAGGCACTGAGACTTTCCCGAAATACGCCCTGACAGTACTCCCAACTCAGGCAATGACACTGTCCCTAACTAAGGCCCTGACACTACTTCCAAACTAGGCACTGACATTGTCCCAAACTAACGCCCTGACATTACTCTCAACTCAGGCACTAACACTGTCCCTAACTAAGGACTTGACACTACTCTTAACTCAGGCCCTGGCACAGTCCCTAACAAAGGCCTGCCACTACCCCCAACTCTGGCACTGAGAGTGTCCCTAACTACGGCCATCACACTACTCCTAACTCAGGCACTGGCGCTGTCCCTAAATAAGGCCCTGACACTACTCCCAACGCAGGCACTGACGCTGTCCCTAACTAAGGCTCTGACACTACTCCCAACACAGGCATTGACACTGTCCCTAACTAAGGCCCTCACACTACTACTTACTTAGGCACTGACACGCTACCTAACTAAGGCCCTGAGACTACTTCTACCTCAGACCCTGACACTGTCCCTAACGAAGGGCCTGATACTACTCCCAACACAGGCACTGACACTCTCCCTAACTAAGGCCTTGACACTACTTTTAACTCATGCCCTGATGCTGTCCCCAAAAAAGACCCTGAGACTATTCCCAACTCAGGCACTGACACTCTCCCTAACTAAGACCCTGACACTACTCCCATCTCAGCCACTGACACTGTCCCTAATGCCCTGACACTACTTCCAACTCAGGCACTGACACTGTCCCTAACTAGGCCCTGACACTACTCCCAACTCAGGCACTGACACTGTCCCTAACTAAGGCCCTGACAGAACTCCCAACTCCGGCACTGACACTTTCTCTAACTAAGGCCCTGAAACTACTCACAACTCAGGCCCTGACACTGTTCCTAACTACCGGTCTCAGACTACTCCTAACTTAGGCCCTGACACTATTCCTAACACAGTCACTGACACTGTCCCTAACTAAGGTCCTGAGACTATTCCTAACTCAGACCCTGACACTGTCCATAACTTAGGCCATGTCACTACTCCCAACTCAGGCACTGACTCTGTTCCTAACTAAGGGTCTGACACTACTCCAAACTGAGACACTGACACGTTTCCAAATTAAGGCCTTGACACTACTCTTTTTTTTTTTTTTTTGGATGACCACAACAAAAGCAACAATGATTGCAATTACCAAACATGAAACACACTTATACTATGTCATAATATTGACATTCAGTCCAGTAATCCTCCACTGTAACAGCTCCTTTACTTTGCAGTGAAAATTGATTTGTATATTCTTTTCCTCTGAGTCCTTGTGGGATTTTTTTTTTTTTTAATTCAGACAGAAAGTCACAAAAATTATACTCATCCTCATCAGTTCACTCAGTCCCATGTAATTAATTTCTTTTTTTTTTCATCTTGATCTTTTGTTAGCACTTTTATGAGTTCATCAGTTTTTCATTAGAGTTCTGAAAATGCTTATTCATTCAGTTCAGCAGTACAGTCAGTTACCAGAAACCTGTACTTGTCAGAGTCTTTTCCATGAATTTCTTGAAGATGAAACCTTTTTATAGGAACATATTTGCAAAATCATCAGAGTACACCCAGAACTGTCTGTAAATGACAAAAGACTTAAAAATGACCATGGTTAAAGATTTGATGAAAGTTCATAATAATGCAGTTGACAAGAAAATTAGTTATTTCTGAGATATACATTTTAAAGTAATAACTAGGATTATTACTTATAACATTATACCAGAACATATAAGATTTTTAGACGTTTCCTGTAATGTCTGAAACATTTATATTAACATATTTCCATACAAATACAAATATAAGATTTTTAGAAATTTCATGTAATGTCTGAAACATTTATATTAACATAGTTCCATACATATTTCCATACAAATACAAATATAAGATTTTTAGAAATTTCATGTAATGTCTGAAACATTTATATTAACATAGTTCCATACATATTTCCATACAAATACAAATATAAGATTTTTAGAAATTTCATGTAATGTCTGAAACATTTATATTAACATATTTCCATACAAATAACCCAATGAAAGTTTAGTATTAGTTGTTTTGTTTGTTTTTTTATACTGCAGGTTCTTATTAGGCATCAGTTTTATACACATCAGTGTATACATGTCAATCCCAATCGCCCAATTCAGCACACCACCATCCCCACCTCATCGCAGTTTTCCCCCCTTGGTGTCCATATGTCCATTCTCTACATCTGTGTCTCAACTTCTGCCCTGCAATCTGGCTCATCTGTACCATTTTTCTAGGTTCCACATACATGCATTAATATACGATATTTGTTTTTCTCTTTCTGACTTACTTCACTCTGTATGACAGTCTCTAGATCCATCCACTTCTCAACAAATGGCTCAATTTCGTTCCTTTTTATGGCTGAGTAATATTCCATTGTATATATGTACCACAACTTCTTTATCCATTCGTCTGTTGATGGGCATTTAGGTTGCTTCCATGACCTGGCTATTGTAAATAGTGCTGCAATGAACATTCGGGTGCACGTGTCTTTTTGAATTACGGTTTTCTCTGGGTATATGCCCAGTAGTGGGATTGCTGGGCTTGACACTACTCTTAACTCAGGCCCTGACACTGTCCATAATAAAGACCCTGACAAAAATCCCAACTTAGGCACTGACAATGTCCGCAACTAAGGCCCTGACACTATTCCCATCTCAGCCACTGACACTGTCCCTAACTATGGCCCTGACACTACTCCCAATGCAAGCACTGGTGCTGTCCCTAACTAAGGCACTGGCACTACTCCCAACTCGCCCTGGCGCTGTCCCTAACTAAGGCTCTGACACTACTCCCAATTCAGGCAATGACAGTGTCCCTAACTGAGGCAATGATACTACTCCCAACTCAAGCACTAAGGCTCTGGATCATTGTGATGACAAGCGCCATGGAGCGCTGTGATGACAAGGGCCATGGAACATTTTGATGACAGTGGTCATATGGCATTTTGAATGACAGGGGCCATGAAGCATTGTGATGACAAGAGTCATGGAGACTTGTGATGACAGGGGGCATGGAGCTTTGTGATTTCACAGGCATGGAGCATTTTAGACAAGGGTCATGGAGCATTGTGATGAAAGGGGTCATGGAGACTTGTGATGATAAGGGCATGGAGCATTGTGATGACAATGGCATGTAGCATTGCGATGACCAAGGTCATGGAGCATTGTGATGACAGGGGTTATGGAGCATTGTGATGACAAGGGGGTAGAGCATTGTGATGACAGTGGTCATGGAACATTGTGACGATAAGGGCATCGAGCCGAGTTAGGGACAGTCTAGTGGCCTTGGGACTAAATTCAGTGCCTGAATTAGGCACAGCATAAGGTCTTTAGTTAGCATAAGAGGTAGGACATTAGCTCGGGACAGGGTTAGGGTAAAGGCTTGGAATCGTGTCAGGAAATGACCTAAGGATAGTGTGAAGACCTTTGTTACCGAGACTCTCAGGGACTTATTCAGAAGCAGTGATAGGGCTTCAGGTAGGGACAGCATCAGGGCCTGACTTAGGGAGAGCGACAGGGCCTGAGTGAGGCCTAATGTCAGGCCCTTAGCTGGGGACACTGTCAGGGAATGACTTAGGAGCAGCATCAGTGCCTTTGTTGGATCAGCTTTAGGCTCCTAGGTAAAGACATGACCGGAGCCCTAGTTAGTAACAGCGTCAAGGCCTCAGTTAGGGAAAGCTTCAGGGTCTGAGTTACAGACAGCCTCAGGTCTTTACTTAAAGACAGTGACAGGGCTTTCTTCGGGACAGTGTCAGGACCTTGGTTAGAAATGAGTCAGGATATTAGCTCAGGAGAGTGTCAGGATTTTAGTTATTGCTGGCAGCAGGGCCTATATTAAGGACAGATTCTGGGCCTTTGTTAGATTCAGTGTCATGGCCTTAGTTAGGAGTAGTCAGGGCCTTAGTTAGGGAGAGCATTAGGGTTTCAGTTCGCATAAGATACAGGAGATTATCTCGGGACAGAGTCAGGTTCCAGGCCAGAGATAGTGAAAGGAAATGACCAAGGGATAACGAGAAGACCTTAGTTATTGAGAGCATCAGGGCCTTAGTTAGCAGCAGCATGAGCGCCTTAATCAGGACCAGTGCCAGGGCTTGATGTATGGACAGCATCAGAGCCTAACTAAGGTACAGCAACAGGGCCTAAGTGAGGCCTATCTTTAGGGCCTGAGTAAGGGACAGTATCCGGGCATGACTTAGGAGCAGCATAAAGGCCTCTGTAGGATCAGCATTAAGGTCTTCGTTAAAGCTATTATCAGGGCCTCCGTTAGGGATAGCCTCAAGGCCTCATTTAGGGACAGCGTCAGGGCTTACTTTGGGAAAGTTTCAGGACCTTGGTGAGACATGGGTCAGGCTATTAACTCAGGATAATATCAGGTGTTCAGATATTGACGGCAGCAGGGCCTTAGTTAGAGGCAGTGTCAGGGCCTAAGTTAGGACTAGCATCAGAGCCTTTGTTAGGTACAGTGTCAGTGACTGAGTTAGGTGTAGTGTCAGAGCCTTAGTTAGGGACAGTGTCAGGGCCTGCATTAGGACGAGCCTCCAGGCCTCAGTTAGGGACAGGTTCACGGCCTCGGACCTAAATTCAGGGCCTCATTTAGGGACAGAATCAGGGATTTAGCTAGCATAAGGGGATCTACAGCTGAAAGCAACCTGAACACCACCACAAGCAGATGCAGAAGTGAACCATGCACGCTCCTATGAAGGAAGATTCCACAGCAGTTGAGTACATTTTGTTTAAAGTTAGTAACACTATAAAAACTACGTTTTGAAGAAAACTATATTCAGAAGATGATACAATCTCGTTCTAAAGAATCTCTTTAGCTAATCTCGACAGTAGCTAAAGAGAAGGTTAGGTTAAGGTCTAGGGAGAGTGTCAGGAAATGACCTAGGGATAGTGTCAAGACCTTAGTTACTTAGCACATCAGGACCTAATTTAGGAGCAGTGAGTGTCAGGGCTTCGGGTAGGAACAGCGTCAGAGCCTGACTTAGGGAGTGGGACAGGGCCTGAGTGAGGCCTAGCGTCAGGGCCTTAGCTAGAGACAGTGTCAGGGCATGACTTAGGAGCAGCCTAAGAGCCACGGTAGGATCAGCCTCAGGGGCTATGTTAAAGATATTATCAGGGCCTCTGTTAGGGACAGCCTCAAGGCCTCATTTAGAGACAGCATCAGGGCTTCCTTAGGGACAGTTTCAGGACCTTGGTAAGAGATGGGTCAAGAAATTAGCTCAGGATAGTGTCAGGACTTTAGATATTGACGGCCGCAGGGCCTTAGTTAGGGACAGTGTCAGGCCCTGAATTAGGACGAAAATCGAGGCCTTAGGTACGGACAGGGTCACAGCCTCGAGAGTAATTTTAGGCCCTTAGTTAAGGACAGCAGCAGGGCTGTAGTTAGCATAAGAGGCACGACATTTGCTAGGGACAGGCTCAGGTTATGGTCTAGGGAGAGTGTCAGGAAAGGACCTAAGCATAGTGTCAAAACCTTAGTTACTGAGAGTATCAGATCCTTATTTAGAACCAGTGTCAGGGCTTCAGGTAGGGACAGCATCAGAGCCTGACTTAGGGAGAGCGACAGGGCCTGAGTGAGGCCTAGCGTCAGGCCCTTAGCTGAGGACACTGTCAGGGCATGACTGAGGAACAGAATCAGCGCCTCTGTTGGATCAGCCTTAGCGTCTTTGTTACAGACATGATCAGGGCCTGACTTAGTCACAGCTTCAAGGCCTCACTTAGGGAAAGCTTCAGGGCCTGAGTTAGGGACAGCCTCAGTTCTTAACATAGGGACAGCGACAGGGCTTTCTTAGGGACAGTGTCAGGACCTTGGTTAGAAATATGTCAGGATATTAACTCAGGCTAGTGTCCAGTTTTTAGTTATTGCTGACAGCGGGGCCTATATTAGGGGCAAATTCTGAGCCTTACTTCGAGACAGTGTCAGGGCCTGAGTTAGGACTAGCATCAGAGCCCTTGTAAAGTACAGTGTCAGGGAGTGAGTTAGGTGTAGTGTCAGGGCTTTAGTTTGGGACAGTGTCAGCGCCTCAGTTAGGATGAGCCTCCAACCTCAGTTAGGGACAGCTTGACGGCCTCGGGACTAATTTCAGGCTCTTAGTTCGAGACAGCATCAGGGATTTAGTTAGCATAAGAGGCTCGACAATAGCTAAAGACAAGTTTAGGTTAAGATCTAGGGATAGTGTCAGGAAATGACCTAGGGGTAGTGTCAAGACCATAGCTAATTAGAGCATCAGTGCCTAATTTAGGCCCAGTGTCAGGGCTTCAGGTAGGGACAGAGTCTTAGCCTGACTTAGGGAGAGCGACAGGGCCTGAGTGATGCCTAGAGTCAGGGCCTTAGCTACGGACAGCGTCAGGGCATGACATAGGATCAACTTAAGGGTCTTTGTAAGATTAGCATTAGAGTTTCGTTCAAGACATTATCAGGACCTCTGTGAGGGACAGCCTCAGGGCCTCACTTAGGGACAGTGTCAGGGCTAACTTTGGGAGAGTTTCAGGACCTTGGTAAGACATGGGTCAGGATATTAGCTCAGGATAATGTCAGGACTTTAGATATTGATGGCAGCAGCGCCTACGTTAGGAAAAGTTTCAAGGCGTTAGTTAGGAGTAGCGGGCCTCTGATAGGTCCAGTGTCAGATCCTCAGTTAGCAATAGTGTTAGGGCCTTAGTTAGGGACAGTGTCAGGGCCGGATGTAGGGCGAGCATCTAGGCCTTCGTTCGGGACAGTTTCATGGTCTTGGGACTAAATTCAGTGCCTGAGGTAGGCACAGCCTAAGGGCTTCAGTTAGCATAAGAGGCAGGACATTAGCTAGTGACCGTGTCAGTTTAACATCTAGGGATAGTGTCAGGAAATGACCTAAGGATAGTGTGAAGACCTTTGTTACGGAGACTCTCAGGGCCTTATTCAGAAGCAGTGTTAGGGCTTCAGGTAGGGACAGCATCAGAGCCTGACTTAGGGAGAGCGTTAGGGTCTGAGTGAGGCCTAGCATCAGACACTTAGTGGGGGACACTATCGGGGCATGACTTAGGAGCAGCATCAGGGCCTCTGTTGGATCAGCCTTAGGGTCTTAGTTAAAGACATGATCAGGGTCTGAGTTAGTCACAGCATCAAGGCCTGAGTTAGTTAGGGAAAGCTTCAGGGCCTCACTTAGGGACAGCGTCAGGGCTTACTTTGGGACAGTTTCAGGACCTTGGTAAGACATGGGACAGGTTTTTAGCTCCGGATAATGTCAGGACTTTCGATGTTGATGGCAGCAGCCCTTAGTTAGAGACAGTGTCAGGCCCTGAGTTACGACTAGCATCAGAGCCTTTGTTAGATACAATGTACGGGACTGAATTAGGAGTAGAGTCAGGGCCTTAGTTAGTGACAGTGTCAGGGCCTGACTTAGGGAGAGCGACAGGGCCTGAGTGAGGCTTAGCATCAGGCCCTTAGCTGGGCACACTGTCAGGGCATGACTTTGGAGCAGCATCAGCGTCTTTGCTGGATCAGCATTAAGGTCTTCGTTAGGTACATGATCAGGGCCTGAATTAGTCACAGCTTCAAGGCTTCACTTAAGGAAAGCTTCAGGGCCTGAGTTAGGGACAGCCTCAGGTCTTCACTTAGGGACAGCGTCAGGGCTTACTTTGGGACAGTTTCAGGACCTTGGAAAGACATAGGTCACGATAGTAGCTCAGGATAATGTCAGGACTTGTGATAGTGATGGCAGCAGGGCCTTAGTTACAGACGGTTTCAGGGCCTGAGTTAGGCCTCGCATCAGAGACTTTGTTAGGTACAGTGGAAGGGACTGAGTTAGGAGTAGTGTCAGGGCCTTGCTTAGGGACAGTGTCAGGGTCTGATTTAGGTGTACTGTCTGAGACCTAGTTAGGGACAGTGCTAGGGCCTGAGTTAGGATTAGTGTCAAGGCCTTAATTAGGACCAATTTCAGGGCCTTAGTTTGGACTAGCATCAGAGCCATTGTTAGGAATCGTATGAGGGCCTGAGTTAGGCATACTATCAGGGCCTTAGTTAAGGCCAGTTTTAGGGCCTGAGTTAGGATTAGTGTCAAGGCCTTATTTAGGACCAATTTTAGGGCTTTAGTTTGGACTAACAACAAAGCCTTTGTTAGGTATCATGTCGGGGCCTCAGTTAGGTGTAGTGTCAGGGCCATTGTTAGGGACAGTATCAGGGCCTGACTTAGGAGAAGTTCAGGGCCTTAGCCAGGGAAAGTGTCAGGGCCTTAGTTAGGGACATTATCAGGGCCTGAATTAGCAGTAGTGTCAAAAGTCCTTAGTGAGGAGAGTAAGGAGTAAGTCAGGACTCAGGCCCTGACACTGTTCTTAAATAAGGCCCTGACATTCCCTGTAACACAGGTCCTGATCTGATTCCTATCATAGGCGCTGATGTTATTTACTTAACTAAGGCCCTGACACTGGTCCTAACTAAAGCTGTGACACTACTCTTAACTCAGGCCCTGACACTGTCCCTAACAAAGCCTCTGACACTACTCCTAAATCAGGCACTGACACTGTCCCTAACTAAGGCCCTGACATACACCTAACTCAGGGCCTGACACTGTCTCTAACTAAGGCCCTGATATGACTCCAAACTCAGCACTGACACTGTCACTAACTAAGGCCCTGACACTATTCATAGCTCACGCCCTAACACAACTCCTAAATCATGCCCTGACAATGTCCCTAACTAAGACCCTGACACTATTCCTAACTCAGGCGCTGACACAATACTTAAGGAAGGCCCTGACATTACTCCTAACTCAGGCCCTGAAAAGGTCCCTAACTAAGGCCGACACAACTCCTAACCCAGGCACTAACACTGTCCCTAAATAAGGCCCTGAAAGTAATCCTAACTGAGGCGCTGATACAATACCTAACGAAGGCACTGATGCTACTCCTAACTAAGGCCCTGACACTACTCCTATCTCAAGCAATGACACCGTCCCTAACTTACGCCCTGACTCTACTCCTGAATCAGGCACTGACACTGGCCCTAACTTAGGCCCTGACACTACTCCTAACTAAGCAACTGATACTGTCCCTAACTAAGGCCCGGACACTACTCCTTACTCAGGCACTGACAATGTCACTAACTAAGGCCGTGACACTACTCGCAAAATAGGCACTGAGACTGTCCCGAAATATGCCCTGACAGTACTCCGAACTCAGGCACTGACACTGTCCTTAACTAAGGCCCTGATACTACTTCCACCTCAGGCACTGACACTCTCCCTACGTAAGCCCTGACATTACTCCCAATTCCGGCATTGACACTTTCGCTAACTAAGGCCCTGAAACTACTCACAACTCAGGCCCTTACACTGTTCCTAACTACCAGTCTCAGACTACTCCTAACTCAGGCCCTGGCACTGTCCGTAACTCAGACACTGACGCTGTCCCTTAACTAAGGGTCTGACACTACTCCAACTCAGACAGTGACACTCTCCCAAATTAAGGCCTTGACACTACTCTTAACTCAGGCCCTGACACAGTCCATAATAAAGACCCTGAAACTAATCCCAACTCAGGCCCTGGCACTGTCCGTAACTAAGGGCCTGACACTACTTCCATCTCAGCAACTGACACCATCCCTAACTATGGCCCTGACACTACTCCCAAATCAGGCACTGGCGCTGTCTCTAACTAAGGCACTGGCACTACTCCCAACACCAGCACTGACACTCTCCCTAATTAAGGTCCTGACACTACTCCCAACTCAGGCACTGACACTGTTCCTAACTAAGGCCCTGACAATACTCCTAACTCAGCCACTGACACTACCGTAAATAAGGCCCTGACTCCACTCCTAACTCAGGCACTGTCACTGTCACTAAATAAGGCCATAACACTTCTCTTAACTCAACAACTGACACTCTCCATAACTAAGGCTTTGACACAATACTTAACTCATGCCCTGACACTGTCCTTAACTAAGACCCTGAGAGTACACCCAACTCAGTCACTGACACTGTTCCTAACTACGGCACAGAGACTACTGCCAATTCAGGCCCTGACACTGTCCATAACTAAGGCACTGATATTACTCCCACCTCAGGCACTGACACTGTCCCTACCTAAGGCCCTGACACTATTCCCATCTCAGCCACTGACACTGTCTCTAAGGCCCTGACATTACTCCCAACTTAGGCACTGTCACTGTCCCTAACAAAGGCCTTGACACAACTCCCAAATCAGGCACTGACACTGTCCCTAACTAAGGCCCTGACACTACTCCCAAACTAGGCACTGACATTGTCCCTAACTAAGGCCCTGACATTACTCTCAACTCAGGCACTAACACTGTCCCTAAATAAGGCCCTGAAACTATTCCTAACTGAGGCGCTGATACAATACCTAACGAAGGCACTGATGCTACTCGTAACTAAGGCCCTGACACTACTCCTATCTCAAGCAATGACACTGTCCCTAACTTAGGCCCTGACTCTACTCCTTACTCAGGCACTGACACTGGCCCTAACTTAGTCCCTGACACTACTCCTAACTAAGCAACTGACACCGTCCATAACTAAGGCCCGGACACTACTCCTTACTCAGGCACTGACACTGTCCCTAACTAAGGCCTTGACATTACTCCCAACTTAGGCACTGTCACTGTCCCTAACTAAGGCCTTGACACTACTACAATCTCAGCCACTGACACTGTCCCTAAGACCCTGACACTACCTCCAACTCAGGCACTGACACTATCCCTAACTACAGCCCTGACACTTCTCCTAACTCAGGCAGTGACACTGTCCCTTACTAATGTCCTGACACAACTCCCAACTCAGGCACTGACATTGTTCCTAACAAAGGCCCTGACACTAATCCCAACATAGGCACTGAGACTTTCCCGAAATACGCCCTGACAGTACTCCCAACTCAGGCAATGACACTGTCCCTAACTAAGGCCCTGACACTACTTCCAAACTAGGCACTGACATTGTCCCAAACTAACGCCCTGACATTACTCTCAACTCAGGCACTAACACTGTCCCTAACTAAGGACTTGACACTACTCTTAACTCAGGCCCTGGCACAGTCCCTAACAAAGGCCTGCCACTACCCCCAACTCTGGCACTGAGAGTGTCCCTAACTACGGCCATCACACTACTCCTAACTCAGGCACTGGCGCTGTCCCTAAATAAGGCCCTGACACTACTCCCAACGCAGGCACTGACGCTGTCCCTAACTAAGGCTCTGACACTACTCCCAACACAGGCATTGACACTGTCCCTAACTAAGGCCCTCACACTACTACTTACTTAGGCACTGACACGCTACCTAACTAAGGCCCTGAGACTACTTCTACCTCAGACCCTGACACTGTCCCTAACGAAGGGCCTGATACTACTCCCAACACAGGCACTGACACTCTCCCTAACTAAGGCCTTGACACTACTTTTAACTCATGCCCTGATGCTGTCCCCAAAAAAGACCCTGAGACTATTCCCAACTCAGGCACTGACACTCTCCCTAACTAAGACCCTGACACTACTCCCATCTCAGCCACTGACACTGTCCCTAATGCCCTGACACTACTTCCAACTCAGGCACTGACACTGTCCCTAACTAGGCCCTGACACTACTCCCAACTCAGGCACTGACACTGTCCCTAACTAAGGCCCTGACAGAACTCCCAACTCCGGCACTGACACTTTCTCTAACTAAGGCCCTGAAACTACTCACAACTCAGGCCCTGACACTGTTCCTAACTACCGGTCTCAGACTACTCCTAACTTAGGCCCTGACACTATTCCTAACACAGTCACTGACACTGTCCCTAACTAAGGTCCTGAGACTATTCCTAACTCAGACCCTGACACTGTCCATAACTTAGGCCATGTCACTACTCCCAACTCAGGCACTGACTCTGTTCCTAACTAAGGGTCTGACACTACTCCAAACTGAGACACTGACACGTTTCCAAATTAAGGCCTTGACACTACTCTTTTTTTTTTTTTTTTGGATGACCACAACAAAAGCAACAATGATTGCAATTACCAAACATGAAACACACTTATACTATGTCATAATATTGACATTCAGTCCAGTAATCCTCCACTGTAACAGCTCCTTTACTTTGCAGTGAAAATTGATTTGTATATTCTTTTCCTCTGAGTCCTTGTGGGATTTTTTTTTTTTTTAATTCAGACAGAAAGTCACAAAAATTATACTCATCCTCATCAGTTCACTCAGTCCCATGTAATTAATTTCTTTTTTTTTTCATCTTGATCTTTTGTTAGCACTTTTATGAGTTCATCAGTTTTTCATTAGAGTTCTGAAAATGCTTATTCATTCAGTTCAGCAGTACAGTCAGTTACCAGAAACCTGTACTTGTCAGAGTCTTTTCCATGAATTTCTTGAAGATGAAACCTTTTTATAGGAACATATTTGCAAAATCATCAGAGTACACCCAGAACTGTCTGTAAATGACAAAAGACTTAAAAATGACCATGGTTAAAGATTTGATGAAAGTTCATAATAATGCAGTTGACAAGAAAATTAGTTATTTCTGAGATATACATTTTAAAGTAATAACTAGGATTATTACTTATAACATTATACCAGAACATATAAGATTTTTAGACGTTTCCTGTAATGTCTGAAACATTTATATTAACATATTTCCATACAAATACAAATATAAGATTTTTAGAAATTTCATGTAATGTCTGAAACATTTATATTAACATAGTTCCATACATATTTCCATACAAATACAAATATAAGATTTTTAGAAATTTCATGTAATGTCTGAAACATTTATATTAACATAGTTCCATACATATTTCCATACAAATACAAATATAAGATTTTTAGAAATTTCATGTAATGTCTGAAACATTTATATTAACATATTTCCATACAAATAACCCAATGAAAGTTTAGTATTAGTTGTTTTGTTTGTTTTTTTATACTGCAGGTTCTTATTAGGCATCAGTTTTATACACATCAGTGTATACATGTCAATCCCAATCGCCCAATTCAGCACACCACCATCCCCACCTCATCGCAGTTTTCCCCCCTTGGTGTCCATATGTCCATTCTCTACATCTGTGTCTCAACTTCTGCCCTGCAATCTGGCTCATCTGTACCATTTTTCTAGGTTCCACATACATGCATTAATATACGATATTTGTTTTTCTCTTTCTGACTTACTTCACTCTGTATGACAGTCTCTAGATCCATCCACTTCTCAACAAATGGCTCAATTTCGTTCCTTTTTATGGCTGAGTAATATTCCATTGTATATATGTACCACAACTTCTTTATCCATTCGTCTGTTGATGGGCATTTAGGTTGCTTCCATGACCTGGC